>NW_024962266.1:13367144-13596493 GCF_019238085.1 Lagopus leucura
GCCTTACTCTTTTGATTATATTGCAATTATAACATCTTGGTTATACAATCATTGTACCTTAATCTCATCTAAAAATGAGTTTTGACACAAGTGCCATAGAAATCAGTCCACTTGGTGCCATCATTAATTAAAATCTCTTCAACAGAGAAGTTAAACTTCATGTTTACCTCTTTTTCTTGACTTCTCTCTTGGGTTTCTTTTCATGGACTGGATTATCCCGTATAGCAGCATGGGCTTTCTTATACATTTCTTCCATCTTGAAAAAGGAAAAGTTGTTACAGTTCTCTAGTGGTGCATTGCAAGATTGTACCAGTTACCATCACAAAACAGCCCACAATTATTCTCTTTAATAGGTTTCCTTCATGCAAATCACTGTTAAAACCTACTAGAATTCCTGGCCATCACAAGAAGTATACAAATATTTAAAATAAGTTGGATACAAAACTGAGGAATTACTTTTATCCTTAACTACAGACTGCAGGTCTCCAAAGCACAGGCTAGCATCTTGGAGAGGAAGAGCTTACTTCCTATGGTCTAATTTCCTTACGCTTAAATTGAAAGGCAATACAGAATCTTATTCCACTTCTGCCTTGAGTACAAGCAAATAATCTACTTTCCTTATATAGCTTAGTGCTCTGAAAACTTAGTTCTTAAACCAGAATTATTTTACATGAACCTTTTCATCAGATGCAATCTTACCACTTGTCAGACTCTACCCCAGTATACATTACAAAGCTGCGTGGTAAGAAAAGTTGTGTGAAAGCAGCTTCTATTAACCAATCACATGAGATCCTGCATCATCCCCAGTAGCAGCAGTCTGCTGGCACCCACAGAAATAAATTAGCACAGGTTACATCATTTCTGACAGCTGATACAGTACTATAACATACAGACCTTGGGGAAGCAGGTCAGTATGCAGAAATAATTCTTTAACATGTAAACAGGAAAACCAATCTGTCCAGTCACATAGATCAACAGCTGAAGCTACCAGAGGACCTATTCTGCCTCCTTTCTCCCCAATTTCAGTATCTTTGCTGATGACTAATTAAGACAATAAGACATTTAATAGGAAAATCTTCTCTGAATGAATACTTGTTTAGCAATGTATACAAAGTTGCATTTACAGTAAAATGTTACTTGTTTTTTTACAACCCATAAAATCAACATAAAAATGTCCAAACTTCAGAGCCACTGATAACAGAAACCAAACAGCAGACAAGTTATCTGAAAGAAGTTAAAAAAAGACCATGGTAATTTTACCAATCCTCTAGTGTTTTCTGTGGTATATTTAAGATTTTCCAGTCATGCTGACATAAGACATATAACACCAGGTGTATTTCTCAAGATGGTGAGTTCCATAACAGAACTAGGTTGGCATTTTCTGTATTTGCCTGGAGCCTACAGCTACCAGCAAGGTCACACGTTGTAAAATGGATTTGACAGAAGGCAGATCCTCAGAAATCACAGCTGCAGTGCAGGATTAGGAACAAGTGTGTAGCCATGCACAGAAACTTAAGTGTTAATTTCTGTATCAGAAAAAATATATGGTCTGTTTTAGGATGCAGTCTAAATAAGCAGGATGTTAAACTTCAAAGCAGGAAAGAAGTCCTCATGTTCAAAAAACCCACAATATGCTATAGAGCCCTCAATAATGGAAAAAAAAAAAAAAAAAAACACACATTTTTGTTTGTCTGGGGAACATACAAAATAATCACATTACTATTTTACATAGTGAGCTTAATTGCATTATTAGAGAAAACCCTGTACATGAAGATCTACATAGCTACTAAAGGACAAGAACCAGACAGATAAATCTTACCCCATCAGGTGTAATATTGTTCTTTATGTACTGGGAGAACTGTTTTTTGTAAGCATCTTCATCCTCCTCCATCAGGTAACGCATATAATCTGCCACATTTTGGCCCATAATATGCTTGCGGTGAACCTCCGCATTGAATTCTTTGCTTTCTGAGTCATAACCAGGGAAACGTTTGGTACTGTGAAAGAGCAGTTAAATGCTGAGTAACACATATTGCTCAAACACTCTGATTCAAAGGCAGGTTCCACAAAGAAACGACTGAGCTCATATTCTGCTCTAGGTAACTGAGAAATAGGACACTAATTAAAAATGGAAAGATAAAGAAAATGAATATAAAGAAAAAAAATGAAACAGAAGATTTAAAGTTCATCTCAGCTGCCATCAGTCCCGTCTTGAAACTATGCAGTCCATCATTTACACACCATGGACCTATTACAGAGTGGTCAGTCATTGGGGTATCATCACACAGCAGCCAGGTTAGAAACAAATGAAGAATTAGTAAAAACATACAAAAAGACAAAACAAAAACACGAACAAGATGACACAACTCCAGGACAGCAAGAGAGAATACAAAAATCCACAACAGAGATCAGATGTTTTTTCCCTTCTTTGCTGTCTGAAAGAAGCAGGCAAGTGCAGTGATACTGCTAGTGCCAAAAATCTTGATTCCATCACGTGTTACCTCTGACAAAAATGACCAAACCTCAAATGGAATTTTTTTTTGTTTTTGGATCTCATATGTGCACACAGCAAAATTAACACCTACATGCAATTTGCTGAAGTCTTGGAACAACAGGAAAACTAAGGAATATTTACTGAAGTGCATTCAAACACCGGATGGTTTTAAGTGAAAGCAGTGAAGTGGTTCCTTAGCTTCTAAAAATTTAACAGCATCTCTTAGTAGTCACAAGAGTCATTGCAGCGCTACTAGAATTGCAACTTGGAGTAAAAAAAAGCCCAACTAAACAAAAAAATATTCCAGAACCTACGCTAAATTAATCATTACCAGGTTATAAAAATAGCTATCTCAGCATAAAAATGACACTATAAGTAGGCTGTCACACACAGAATTATCTCAGGTAACTCCAAAGTAGTTTTTCCAGAGAGATGATTACCTGTGAGGGATGGACAGACCACCATCCACTGCACCCTTCAGAGCACCAAAAACTTTGTTTCCAGTAGTAGTTCTGGCAAGACCTGCATCAAGGTAACATGTGAAAGCACCAGGCTTTCCATCCACACTTTCCACATTGTATTCATCTCCAGTCACTTCCACTTGGCCTTCATAGATCTTATCAAGACCAAATTTATTCAGAAGCTGCGGGGAAAAATAAAAGCCAAAACAATAGCAACACTTCTGATCTTCTGCCCATTTAAAGCCAAAATGGAGAGTCACAAAATTAAAATACAAAAGTTGCAATGGAATCTTCATACTTTCAATGATTTTTTTTTTACAAAAATTACACATTCCATACTAGTATTAATGCTTATAATAACCACTGAAATATAACAGGCATGTCTATTGCAATCTCCTGGTCCAACAGGTACACTAATAAACTTCAGACCTATCCACAAGCTCATAGGAAAATGGATGAATACAGCTTACATGTATTTAAATTCTTATTGAAGGTACATTTCTTACATTTTTGTCCTGACTCCCTCCCTCCACCAAACTTAAGTGCAGAGACTTAAAAGTGGGCTGCCGGAGTTGAAACTGCATGTTGTCATACTTCTCTTTGTGATTTGACAGTCACAAGAGGCCATCAAATCTATATGGTAAAGAGTACAAGTTAGCATTCAGACAAGCCCACAGAATCTGGATCTATACTTCCAATAACACTTAAGACAGTGAGCTAGCTTTCCTGTTTTTAAGAAAAACAGAGCAACTCCTTCTAGACAATTTGACAGATACCTACCCTGCGTGCCAACAGCAGACCTGTACAGTACGCTGCTGCATAATTGGTCAGGCCAACCTTCACACCATATTTTGGCAGCTCATGGGCATACGCAGCACAGACAATCATGTCGCCTTCAATCCTGGCATAGGCAATCTGACAACAGTAAAAAAAAACACACAACACAAAACAACCATTAGTTTTCTCACTGTAACCGTGGGCTCAGTTTACCACTTCTTTGACATCTACTTAAGCCAATAGGAACTTTGTATAGAAATGTCCAGCAAACTGCTTTTCTTGAGAGCTCAAGGAGCTCTGTTCCATTTTTCTTTTCAGAAATTTCTTATGGCGTAATTAACTCCTCAAGTACTGAAGTATTCAAATCCATATTTGGCTTTGAGAAAGTAAATGATGGCAACCACTTTTATTTATGTCTTCATATAAAACAAGAGACCAGGAAACTGCCAACAAAAGCAACACTTCAAAGAATTTTTACATATGTAGATGGATTCTGTCCTACTTTCTGCACGTAGTTCTCAAATAACACAGAACACTACTCATCTCCGAAAAATGCAAAAATATGAGTGTTTGTGAGGACACTTCATTACGAAGTGACTGCATTAAGATATAAGATCCTTGTAATCTCAGGGGTCTCCTGTGAGACAGCAACAGTATCAGAACCGTCTCCCTTTGACTTCCACACCTCCTCTGCCTCTAGAAGTTGCTCCCCTCTCTCTGGAGTTTCCACCTCTGGAAAGGCACAACTGGTCAGATGATACCTGCCACCACTTTTTGTTTTGAATTTCAGAGATAAAGCAAGCTCATCAAGGTCATACAGTTTAGTCTGAGCTGATTAAAAATGGCACTCTTTACTATTCTCCATAGATAAAACTATTTAATGAAGAAAGAAACAACAAGAAAACTTTCTACCTTCAACCTTACCAATGTGTATTATGATAGAACGTTCTGGAAATGAACCAGGAAAATGAATCACAGTAAGAAACTGCATTATGTGATGCAACATACAACTGCATACCACAAAAAGGTGCTTACTACTCTTATTTATCAGTCTCCTTTAATCTCTGTGAAACGATCTTAAGGCCTATCAGCTTCACATGATCCAGTATCACAGTAAGAAGTCCTGAAGGCCAGGGCACCTTCAGATACTACATAACAGAAGTGAGCTGACAGGTCACACAGCAGTTTTCAAGCAAACAAAAAAAAAACCTCTCTTTTCAAAGCACTTCAAAGACAGCAGAAAAGATAAAAAAAAGTTTTTCCCCTAAAACCTTTAACATACTTCAGCATCATTAGAAGAGTACAATCTCATATCACAACCTTGTTTTACAATGTTGACATTAGTAAAATTATTCTGTATTGTGACTATGGTGTATTACTGACATTGTGTCAGCCTTAAAGATCGTTCTCCAAGAAGCCAGAGAGCAATATAAGAACTGCTTAGGCTTCAAAACAACCAGCAAGTGCCCCATCAATCCCCCTTTTCTGTTCATTTCCAGGAGGCTGACAAATAAGTGGCAAGCACCACAGAACTTACCTGGCAAATGATGTCTCTGTTAGTAACACGCACAATCATCCTATACTTTGGGGTGTTGTACTTGTTTTTATCCTGAATTACCAAACGCTTGCGAGCATAGTAATCCGTTTTTCCCTCTGAAAAACAACAGTTACAGTGTGGAAAACATTTTAAAAAGAAGTAACAATATTTGTCAATATTATGTAATTAAGCAATACAGGGAGTTGAGCCATACCTCTCCTTCTCCTGAATTTTACTTGGTATCTCTTGAAGTAGGCCTTATTCTTGACAACTTTCACAAACCCCTTGAATAAGAAAAATAAGATGTTACTGGCCTGGAACCACATAAGCCAAAGCCATCCAAACCAAATGAATCATTATTAATAAAACTGTAGTGGACCAGGAATAAAATGACAGGTTTTCTTACACGAGATTAAAACCATCTTAAGGAAGAGAAAGTAGGATTTTTACCCTTTACACAAACTTTTCTGCCCATGACTTCACGTTTTCAAGAGAGAAAGAGAAATTGTATCTACTAATGACACGTTTTCTGCATAGGCTGCCACGACTACTCACTGCCAGTCACTCCCACAGAGCAGTCACTCGGCCATTTCACCCCGACTCCCCCAACCAAAAACACGAGCCGTCCTAGCACCGCCCCGACTCAGACGCCCCCCACGCCCGCAGCTCTCAGGGCAGCTCCCCGCGGCAGGACGAGGCCGGCCTGTCAGCCGCCCGCTCCCCAGCCACGACCCCAGCGGGCCCGGCCCCAGCTGCCGCCCGCCCGCCCGCCCGCCCGCGGCTCCCGCTCGCCGCCACCCGCCCAAGGCCCGGTCTCGACCCAGCACCGTGCCGGCCGCGGCCCAAAGGTGAGCCGCGAGGGGCTGCGGGGGAAGGAGGCGGAGGGGACGAGCCGAACCGTGCCGGACCACCGCAGGGCTCCGCCGGAGCCGCCCCGATCCGCCTCGCGGCGCAGCCCCGGTGCCGCGGGCGGCCATTGCCACGCCGGAGCCACAGCGGCCGGCGGCGGGCCCGGGTTAATCGGGCTCCATCCGGACGAGCGGAGTCGCGCGGCGGGCGCGGAGCGGAGGGCAGAACACTCCTATGCGCGGGGGTCCCGTACGGGCCGGTACTGACCATCGTGCCAGGTACTGTCCGGTCTAGGCCTAGGCCGGGGCCCGCTCCGCACGACAACTGCAACGACTGCAGGGGGGAAAAGGCCGCTCCCACTGCGCAGCCGCGGGTCCTAGCCTGCCCAGCGAGGCGGGGCGCCGCCGCACGGCCTTCCTGTGAGCCCGGCGCGCGCCCTCTGCCGGCCCGGAGGGGCGCTCGCACCGCACCGCCGCCTGGGACGGGGCCCGAGGGCGGGAGCGCTCCTCTGAGCTCCGGAGGTGTGACGCGCGCGGGAAAAGCCGCCACCTGCCGCCCCTCTGCGGCACCCGGCGGAGCGCCGCCCCGCGGTTCCCTACCGCCTGCCTCGGCAGGTGCCGGCACGGGGCGCGCGGCAGCACGGGATGAAAAACAATGGTTTTGGTATTAAAGATCTTTATCATATTAAGTACTTTATTCACTTTTTTTCCTAGGGAACGTTGTCGCGGTTGACCAATCAGTAAATAAATAAAATGGTAAGCTGACCAAAACCCAATTCAACGCTATTGCTAAAATAGAGCTGCTGGTATTTGGGCGAAGAAACCAAGAGCGCGTTACAGCTGTCGGATGGATGAAAGAAGGAAGGAGGGAAAGGAGGGAGGGAGGGAAGGAGGAAGCAAGCAAGCAAGCAAGCAAGCAAGCAAGCAAGCTCCCCCCGGTAGGACAGAGGCGCGCTCCCCTCCAGCTGCGGAAGCTCGGCGCTTTCCTTGCTAAGGGCCGCCGAGCTCCCACGCCCCGCCCCGCCCTCACAAATTCGAGGCCTCGTGCTGCCACCCGCGATGCCGGCTGGAGCCGTGGCTGCGGTTCGGAAGGGCTCCGAACTCTCTGAGGTAAGAGCTCCGATTTTTGATATTGCGATGAAGTAATTTTTGCAGGTAACTTTCAATAGCAGCAGGAGGAGCGTGTGCGTGTGTTTTCTCAGTCCGCGCTGTTCGCGGTGCTTTGGTGAGCTCGGGGCGCACAGCCGCGCCTTCCGAAGCCCGCTACCCGCCCGGTCCCGAATATTGTCGTTCCACGGAGCAGCACGCGCGTCTGCTGGCAGAGTTCTTCGTTTCTGTGTTTTAAGCTTTCAGGAGAGTTCTAACTATCGAGGACCCCGGCGGGCTTCAGCCTGGAACTGCTCGCGCCTCTCTGCGCGAACACGGCGGCAGGCGGACTCGCGCCGGAGCTGCCCCTGGCCCGCAGCGCCGCTAGGGTCGGGCCGAGGCCTGTGGCCGCACAGCGTCGCCGGAAGCGGTACGGTGCAGGCGGTACGGTGGCGGCTGCCGGGCGGGCCCTATATCGACACCGGGAGGCGCTGAGACGGAGCGGGCACCGGCCGTCACCGCCTCGCGCGAGGGACGGGCGGCAGCGCCGCGCGGCCGGCGGCACGCGGGAGCCGGCGGCCGAAAGAGCCGGGACGAGGTGAGGGCCAGCCCACGTCGCGTTTCGCCGCCGCGGTGCCGGGGTGGCGCGGAGCTGCGGGGAGGGCTCGGCGGACCCGGCCACCACCCGGCTTCGCGGCGAGCGAACGGAGGCGGCGAGGCCAGAGCCACGCGGCCACCCCGGCCGTCGGGCCCGGCTCCCGGCCGCCGAAAGTAGCGCGGCCCGTTATCGGCGGCCATGCGCGGGGAGTCCGGCGCTGGCCGCACCCGCGCCCACGGCGGCGCGAGAAAGAGGTCCCGGCGGCCCGGGCCCGGCGCTGCAGGGCTGCCCCTCGCGGCGGCTGCGCGCCGACTGCGCCTGCGCGGTGCTCTGCAGGGACGTGGCCCGGCTGCCGGGTCGGCGGGGAGGCGGGCCGGCGGGGGGGCGGGAGGTGGATCGGCGGGCGGCTCGGCGGAGGTCGGCGGCGGGCTACGGGGCGCGCCGATGCTCGCGCCTCTCCGTCGCGGGCGACGCTTCCAAGGTGAGGCCCGGGCGGGGCGCCCTTGCCGCTGAGGGGCCGGGGCCGGGGGCGGGGCGCGACGGGGCCTAGGCGGGGTGCGGCGGCCCGGCCGCGGCGTCCGTCCCGGAGCGTCGGGTCGGGCGGCGCGGCCCGAGTTGCTCGGAGCCGGGTTCTCCCCGCTGCGGCGTGCGCGCCGCGGAGGGCGGCCGGACCGGGGGCCGCGGGATCCGTGTGCCTCGGCCCGGCTGGGTGGGAAGGTGGGCGCTGCGGTGCGAGTGGGGAGAGCGTGACTGCGCGGGGCTGGCGGCGCTGGGTGGCGAGAAGGAGGAATGCTCGCCTTTGGTCTGCGGTGCGCTCCTGGGGGTTTATCTATGAAGGGAAATTTTTCTCAGTCGGGGTTTTTACGGAGGTATTTTTAAACCGAAGCGTTTGGGTGTGTGGTTGTTGAGAAGGAGTTTTCAAAGGGTGCTTCAGAGGTCTGTCTTAGTGACACCTCGTGCTGCATCTGCGCTGACTTGGTTGTGTAATAAGGACAAGAAGTCGACGATGGTGTTGTGGCTACTTAGGGTTCATTTCGTCTTCGGTATCCAAAGATGTTCTTGTAGTCACACGGAATTCCTGCTTATTTCCTGTGTTGGTGGTCAGAGAGCAATTTGCATGAGGTTGGCGTGGTGTTTGGAATTGTCAGTATGATCTGAAATGAACAGCAAATTTTAAAACATTCTCATATTGTCCTGGGACAGTTTTTTGTAACAGGTGGCCTACAGGAGGTGAAGGAAGGAGTCACATGTGCAGAGGGGATCTGGCAGCATTTAGTGTGTTTTACTTATCTCTGAAAATGTTTGTCAGAAAACTTCTCTTTTCTCCCAACATTTTTTTTATTCACTTGGTGGCTAAAAGATAAGGTAATTGGATTCTGTTTCTTTTTCTGGTGGATATCTTGCTTAAATGTATCTATTTATTTTCCTTTCTAGCCCCCAGTTTCTGCTTCTGGTCATGGTTATACAGCTCTGCATTTACATACACACATCAGTATTTACAGATATTTTGAGATAGCTAAGTGCAATTCCAAGTAAGGGTTAGGAAAGGAAATAGAGGATGATGAAAGGGGGACAGGATCAAGAGGAAAACACTAGCTATTATGAATCAGCATTGCCTGAATTTGATTAAGCTGGGATGAGGACAGCTGTGGTGAGTATCCTTGAGGTCCAGCCAGCCCAGTAGTGCCTCTGAGAGTAGCAGATGTTTGCAGAAAAACAACTAAAAACAAGAATCTGCCTCCTCCTCAGATCTCCTCTGAGAGGCTGAGATTCAGGCACTTCCTGAGCTAGAGGTCAGTGGAATGGATTCTTTGTGTGTCTTTTTTCGTTGCCTTCTGTATGTTTTTCTTCTGTAGGCTTGTCTGATGGGTTTTGAGAAAGTAAGCAGGAGATGGCTGGTGAATGGAATAGGTGAACTGAAGTTTGTGAAGAGGAGGATGTGGGAGAAGCTTTTCAAAGTTGTCAGGAGAAGGGGTGGAGGAAAGTGAAGTGCTTAAATAGTGTCAGCTGCTTCTTTGGATAAGGCTGAGGGAGAAGTATTTGAAAAATGGAAAAAAGAGGGAAGTGAAGTCCCTTCAAGTAGATTTTGAAAAAGCAGGGCTGTTTATCTTGCTAATTCAGTGTTCTCATAAACAGTCATGTAAAAGAAAAAAATCCTGGTTTTTCTTTGCTCGAACAACTTCTTTCCTTACCTTCATTTTATACTCTGAATTCAGTATTTTTTCCAATTTTTTAATAATAAAAATGTGTACTTAAATATAAAAGCAAACAGTCAATACATTAAGTTTATAATTTTGATCTTTTAAATAAATCCTCTGAGGTTTTAACTATGTGATGGTGTTCTTAGATGGCATGCTGAATTAAAGCCCAGTGTCTTATTTACCTTGTGAAAACCAACATCATCTGTTGGTAAATTTTTGGTTAATTTAAATGGGGCATACTGTCTTCATTGTAGTCATCTGCTTAAATGCCTTTGGTTAAAGAGCGTCTTGTCCTTCTGCCGCAAGTGGCGGTTGGAATAACTGGGGGTTGGCATCTGACGGTGGCTTAGTCATAATGGAGGGGGACTTAGCTTTGCTCAGCTCACGTTCCGCAGGGAGGTATTCCTGTTGTTTGCATGTATGCTTAGCAAAACTGCGTGCCCACAAGGTAGAGGCGGAAGTGATTGAGTGAAGTCTGGCTTATCCTTGATTGCTGTTCACTTGTTTAACAGCCTCAGAGCTCTGGAAACTATTGAGTTACCTGGGAAGAAGTGTTCTGGGGAGAGCCTAGGAAATATCTGTTCTGCTTTGAGCGGTGAAGAACATGAATGCCTTTTGGTCACGTTGAGAGAGACACTGCAGTGGCTGTTACTACAGGCTGTATTAACTGTCAACTTTGCTTGCTAGTTTTCTGTAAAACTAACCCTTCCAAGTTGGGTTGAGGCAGTTATTGTGTATTTGGGGTTGAAGTACAGTACCAGGGTTGGGCTTTTGGACTAAAATGAAGATGTTGGCTTAGAGAGCGACTGTGGACACTTAGTCTGCTTGTATTGGTTCCTGACTTGAGAAACAGCCAAAAGCTGCTATCCAGTGTTATTTTTTTGTCTGAACAAATTTTGTCTGTCTCTGTAATATAGTATCAAATGCTTGCTTAATGACATCATAAAACATTCTTGATTTTTTTTTTTTTTTAAATTTTGGAAAATATTAATATTGCAATGACACAGATCTCTGATTCACCAGTATCATATGCTGTATTAATGCTGGTGTGGGTTGGTTTTGTTTTTTAAATATGGTTTCTTCAGTCTGTCAGATGGAGCTTGTCTTTTACTAGTGGGTTGCTGCTGTCAGAATTTGGCAGTGCACTTGTAACTAGCAGGATGTTATGGGAAGAGCTTACTGTTACCTTTAAGAGAGGAAAAACTATTGTATGTCATTTAAAAATGGGCATCAAAAACTAGTAGCTAGTCACAACCAAACGTTTGGAAAGTGTTGTTTTCCACATCACTGTGTAAAGTGATGTATGTAAGAACTTAGCTTTACATCTCTGAGCTGCTTGGCTTAGATGTAGTTTGAATGGCAGACTAGTTAAAGACTACTTTCAGACATGGTGAAAGAATTTCCGACTTAATTGTTCTCTGAAACAGCAGAGCTAAATTTCATTAAGCAGAGCAGTTGTGTTTCTCGATGTTATTGTAGTTTTTATTTTGCCTTGGAACATATTAGTGATTGAACTTCCAGGGTTTGGCTCCAGCTTCAGCAAGTATTTCTTAGACACTTGGACAAAGAATTGCTAGATATTTTTAAAGACAAAATGATGGATGCAAGTTAAAATTCTGTGATAAAATACATACCAATCATCATAAGACTTGGGGGTTTTATGTAATTTTTTTGGTGTCTCACTGGCACTAAGGATGATCTTTGCTTTGTTGACCTTTCTTGCATTTTTTTCCACTTATTAGTGGACTTGTCCCACTGAAAAGACTTGGGAAGTTGGTGATTGAGGTGCAAGCTGTGATATTACTGACTATTGGTAGGTGATAATATGAGAAAAATCAAGAATATGTGAGCAAACCAGCACTCTTCTCAGTCTTGATCTGAATTGAATGAAAGAACTGGGAGTATAGAAGATGCTGATGAAGCCTGTAGTGAAACCATGTTTGAGTCGTAAACTAGGATTTTAGCTTGTCAGGAGGCATGAAAACGGGCTGATTCACCAGCTACTGCTTCTCTGTCCTTTACTGAGTCGGTTCAGTTTGTTATTTAGGTACTAGAATGTTATTAACTTCTTGAAGCAAGCAGGGATCTGGGTTTGTGGAATGCTATACAGCTTGCTTGAAAACTATGTATGTAACTTCGACCATAATTGTGCTAGACTTTCTCTTTATATACAGAGTAGTATGAGAACTACTTCTGTTTCCTTAGGAAGAGAAGAAAGGGTAGAGAGCACATGAAATATACGAAGTGGACATAAAAACGTTAGTATTTCTTGCAGTTAGTTTTACTTTGTCATACAACAAGAATAGTTGAAACAGCATTTCTGATAATTGAGACACCGATAGCTTTAATACATGTTTCTTTCAGGGAACGTAGAGGTCAAACTCAGTGTCTGCAGAAACGTGTATGTAGGTTGCTCTGAAAGTAATGCCTCCTGTTTGTTTCCATGGAAACGACAGCGGCACAGTGACGCTATTTTTCAGTGCAGTTCCACCATTAGCTGTGCATTTTAGCCAGCAATGAACAAGAGCCTGTGTGCTGTGCTCAAAAATCTGTACCAGCCGAGTGGTTTGGTGGGGTTCCTGGGTGCGGGCTGGGAGCTGAGTTTGTGTTTGAAGTGTGATTAATCGGCGGGCTTTGAAGGGAGACCTTCTGGGGGAAGCAAACGTGTTCTCAGAGTTGATTGAGGCTGTGGTTTTGCTCATGCAGAAGTAATGATGATCAGTAATGGTTTGGTCAGCTGAATGGTTCTCTAGATTTGGTGTGCATCTCAGGTGTAGTGGGTTCTCTTTTCTGCTTTTCACATTTAACTTGAAATTCAGCATCTGAAAAATGCTGATTTAACTGCTGTCTTGTACAGTTTTGACTGTACCTTCTCTTAGTATTCTTCACCTAATCCGTTCCTACAGACTTTTACATGGCTTTTTAATGCGCTGTGATCTGCTGCTAAGTAAATTCTAGGGTTTTTTCCCACCTCCTCATCCACTTCAGATCTCCGAACTCAGAGTGTGAGTCTTGCGTAAGCTGTACTCAGCTTGGATTTATTTTTGCACCTTGTCTTAATTACTTTGCTTTGTAGTATTTAATCCATTTGTATCCTTACTTTTCCCTGTTTGTGTCACAGGGTGCAACTCTAAATCAGTGCTTTTCTAATGTTTATATGTGGATATCTGCTCAAAACAGAAGTGTGACTTTTGGCAGTTGTTTGCTGTATTCTTAAGATTGTTCCTGTTTCTGCCAATGTTTACTTTTGGAGTAGTTGTGTTGCTTGTCATGTTTGAAGCAGTAAGAAACCTTTGAGAAAATACTCAGTCCTCTTAGCAAGTGACGTACGTGTGTTGTCTGTATTATAAATCTGTTACTTAAAATGAAACATGAATAATTTGCGCTTCAATAGCAATAGGCTGAAATATTAATGAATATATTAAATTTGAGTCTGAAATCTCTACCGTGTATGTTATAAAAAGTGGTATTGAAACCTTAGTTTTGAAAGTGCATCTCCAAGGTGAGCTTTAAAAATTTATGGTTTTTTTTTAGTATTGTAATACTGGCAAGGACAGTATTGCATTTCCTATGCATGTTTCCTATGCATTTGCATAGGAAAACCTAAGTGGTGCAGGAACCAACTGGAACATTTCAGGTGCTTTTTGGGGGGGGCCTGTAGCAGAAATGTTAAGTCACAGCCTGAAACAGTGGCTGAGCACCTGGTGGAAGGCAGGGCAACCCAGAGGAGCTCAGCTGCATGCGACACACCTGAGTGACTGGAAGGGGTGGAGCCAGGATCCAGTCCTTCCCAGACCTCATTTAAGGGCTGGCAGTGGAGGTGGGGGCATCTTGCTGGAGATCCCTGCCTACTGGAGGCCTTCTGAAAGTGAGCAACTTTTCTTTGTTTCCGCATGCGTGGCTGCTGCGTTTATGCTTTCCAGAGACAATATTAAGCATACAGAATTTAACTTTTTTCTACGTGCTGGCAGATGCTAAGGACTCCTGTACTTTGGTGTAAATCAGGATTGTGGTGCGTCTGTTCCTCTTCCTCACACTGTAGAGGATTTCTGTTATATTCAAACAGCAATCAGCGAAGCTTAGGGTTTACACTGATACATTCCTGCTGCTTCTCTGTCAGTTATGAAGTAGTTGACTGCTTCCTTATCTGTCCTTCTGTGTGTCCTGTGCTGTTATTATCTTCTCAATTCTCAATACATTCTAAATAGTGGATTTTTTTTTTTTCTGTAGTGGGAAGTCTGAACTGAGCTGTGGTATTTCTGTACTGCAGAAACCAGTTCTGTTGAACAAATTCCTCTGTATTTTTCTAGTGTATTAGCAATATAGTTGCATGTTATTTCTTCTGTAATACTGAATTTCTATCATTGCAGCTTTTATTGCTTCTGACAGCTTTGGGTCTTCTGCAGAAATATACAATCCCAATGTCAGTTTATGCATATTGTATCTTTTCCCTGTTCAGTGGAAGTAGTTGATTGAAAAGATGAAAAAACAAAACCCCACAGCTGTTGTAGCCTCTTCTTGTCATCACAGGTGGCGACAGACAAGGTTGCAGGCAAGCTGAGCTCTACTCTCTCATGGGTGAAGAACACTGTATCACACACTGTCAGTCAGATGGCCAGTCAGGTGGCAAGTCCATCTGCTTCTTTACACACTACATCCTCCTCTACCACTCTGTCTACACCTGCATTATCACCATCCTCGCCAGCACAGCTGAGTCCAGACGACCTAGAATTACTGGCTAAACTTGAGGAGCAGAACAGGTAAATGCAAAACTTCTTGGTCTTGACTATAGTGATAAGATTGAATTGGGTTATTGTAGCTTCAACACTGAGACTGTTAAAGGAGGTTGCTGTTCATGGCGCAACGCCTTAATTTCATGGTTAAGAATTAATGTTGTAGAGGTGTGCATTCTTGAAGAATTTGTTTTTGTAGAATGTTCAAAAGAGTTGGCTTTCTGGTTTAAAGAAGTGCTCATAACTGCTGCTTATTCTAGAAATTTGCATTGGAGTTGCATGATATTCAGTATCCCAACTGAAATGGAATATCATAGCAATGAGACTTCTGTGTAACTTCCTCCCATTCTTAGATAAAGATAGTATTTTTATAGGCTTTTTGAAATGTGAAATACCTCACAGTTCCCTTCTTTTCCTTCTCGATTTCCACAGTATAACCTGCTCACATGTAGCCTTTTAGCGTGTTATCCGTTTATCTGTGATGATGTACATGGAGCAGGATTTTCTGTTGGAAATTCTAGAAAAGTAGAAGTTGCTGTTCTGCTATTCAGTTTAAGGGTTTGAGCAGAATTCTTCAGTTTGTATTCTGTAATTTAGCCTGCAGCTCAGGCTATTTCGTACAGGTACAGCTAATAAAAGAGGCTTTGCAGCCTATTCAGTGTTATGGCTGGAGGCGTATTTTTACAGATAGAGCAGTGTTCAAGCATCTTTTATTTGCAAGGAATAGTAGATGCTTGCTGCAGTTATGCTAACAGTGACAGGTATGCAATGACTTAATCTCGTGAAAGAGAAATCCCTAATCAGTCATTCTTGTTTGTCCTGAATTTCTTTGTACGCTCCTGTAGCTGAGAAGAGGCAGTGATGCCAACTGTCTCCAGGCATGTCTTCTCTTAATGTTCTGATTCTGCTGCCTGATAGTAAAGTAACTTACAAGGAAATTGTAGCTGTCTAGTTCATGACTGAGAATGGAGGTCAGCTTTTAAACCACGCCGTCCTCTTTTCCTTATGGTTTATGGGGTTATCTTTCATTTGAAGGTGTACTGTGATTTGTGCTGTGCTAGTAGCCATTTAAAATGTATCAAAAGAAGAAAAAAAGGAGGTATAACATAAATAGAGTGCTTCTAAGAAAGCTAATTTGCATTTAATCTGAAGCTTTCTGTTCTGTTTATGACCAAGGGTCTCATTTATATTAGGAAAACTGTTCTTTGGACTGCTTATCTTTGTTAGGGCGTAAGACTTGTTCGTCCAGAGTAGTTATATTAAGCCCTGGAGTGAAGTTAGTTTGCTTTTTCAAAGCATGTTAGCTTGGGCTTGTTAGGTTTTCTTCTTCAGCTTTGCGTTCTTGATTTAGTACAATTTAGGTTAACTTATCTGTTTTCATTTGATCAATATATATATTTTTTTAAGACAGATTTGTTGTTCATTCCCACACTTACTTTTGTGTATGAATTGTGATTAGAGGTTGTCCTGTCAGATATCTCACACCAAATGTTCTTTCCTTGTGAGACCCAATACTTGAAGTAAATTAAAATGCGATGCTCTTATCATGGAGGGTGCACAGTAGTTTTGAAAGTTTGAATCTGCATTTTAACACAGTGAGAAGGAATTGTACACTGAATGCAGGGAACAATAGCTGGTGCTGGGTATTTGTAAAGGTTTAATTTATGTTCTTGACTTCAACATGAACAAGAACAATGTGAATTATTTAAGCAGGCTGGGAACTGAAAAAACTCGAACTGTATCAGGCTATGAATGTATGAAGCATTCTGTAATCCAGTCCTACTGGAAGTCTCCTCAAAATAATGAGTTAGCTCAGTCCAGAGTCCTGTTGTAACTGTTTGGCATTAGTAAATCATTTATAAAGTTTTAGGTGAAGGAAATCAGTTGTTGAACAATACGGAACTTGCATACTACTTACTTTGTAAAGAACTTCTCATTTTCAAATCCAAGGACAATGAATTTATCCAGGTAAGGTCAACCTACTGAAATCTAGTGAAACTTACATAAAGAAGCTGTGGTAATTAACCAGTCAGAGCCTTTTATAATCATCGTGTTTTTATAACTGTGATATTTTTTTCTGTGCTCATTTTTCATCGGTAATTACTTTGCTCTTTTGACGCTGACACACTAATAGAAGGAATTTTGAGCTAAGTTTTCATTGTGCATTGGTATTAGGGTTTCTAAACATCAAAAAACAATAGGTGAAAGCTGGGCACTGGGAAAGCTAATGTAAGTATCTCTTAGCTGGGAGCTTAAACTGCAGGTGCTCTGAGACTTGTGTAAAAGGGTGATGATCTAATAAGTACTTAAAACTTAATACAACGTTGCTAAAATGTTGCCAGGCTTTTAGATTTTGTGCAAGTGCGTGAAAAATTACTGAACATAAATCTCACTACCTGATAATCCCAGTTCTCATATCCAAGTGCTGGGCTTTATCCATCCATTAGCTTTTGTTACCCAATTCCCATTTGCTAGAACTGAGGTTTTTTTTCTCATCCATTTATAAAAGCACCATATTGAACAGTTGTCAGCATAATTCAGGCATTACAGAACTGTAACTTACATTATTATGTGTCTGTATTTACATTATCAATCTGTATTGTGTTAATGGGGAGATTTTTGACAACTTTCCTTTAAAATTACTGTCTTTTCCAGTACCTCTGACATTCATTGATTGTTGAGAACGTTTAACTTGTTTGCTTGTGTTCTTTTTGTCAACTCAATGCATGAAAGCCCTTGATTTTTTTATTTTTTTTATTTTTTTTTTTGTGTTCCTGGTAAGGTCAAACCCTCTTGCCTCAAAACCTGCTGATGTTCTGTGTTCAGCTGTTAATCTCCAGTTGGTAAATGTGTGGAAGAAGTTTGATTTGTGATGCTTCTGTACTTTCCCTGACTTTATTAAGATCTAGTTCAGGAGGTTGTAAGACACTGATTAAAATCTCAATTCTGATATTTATGCATAATGTGATGCTTGTGTTTGTTCCTTAAAAGGCTGCAATGTAATCTGCTATTCTGGCTGCAGAAATACTTGAGTGATTATAAATAGTAACAAGGAGCAGTTCTACTTAAATTTATTACAGACGGATGTTGGAAAAACTGTACCGATGGCACTCTGTGCTCGTTCTTTGCAATGATGTTGGAAGCACAGATTTGTAAAAAAGAAAACAAAAACAACAGTGTGGCAATAGCATGATAAGAACATGTAGTTTCTTGTTGTTTTTGTGTGTCTGTGTGTGGTTTCTTTGCAGGCTCCTAGAAACAGATAGCAAATCCTTGCGATCGGTAAATGGGTCAAGAAGAAATAGTGGATCTTCTCTTGTATCTAGTTCATCAGCTTCTAGCAATCTCAGCCATCTTGAAGAAGACTCGTGGATCCTGTGGGGGAGAATTGTGAATGAATGGGAAGATGTACGGAAAAAGAAAGAAAAGCAAGTTAAGGTAGTTGGACACGTTTGTAGGATGGATTTGTATCTTGATAGCTTTTTGGCTCAATTTTTAAGATAAGCAAGTAAGAGAAGCTTCTAATTGTATCTATTTCAATCCTGAAGCCCTAGTGCTTCTTATGTAACTGTTGTTATACTTCAGTTTTGTCTGGCAAAGGTCTCATTGAAAACCAGGTGCATATCGTGAATACCAAAGCTTTCTGTCTGATTATGAGAGATTCCCTTTAATCGCATACTTGGTATTTTCAAAGTGGAGTTACTGAAAACCTGCTTAAGATCATATTGTAGCTGGATGCTGTGATATCTTTTTTCCCCCTACTGAACACCTGTCTGTTTAAAAGCATTCTTATTAGAGGAGCAAATCATTCTATTTTATAAGGATCTGATACAAATTTAGTTCAATTGTTCAGGCCAAATTTGCTGACCCCAGGAATAACATCAAGTGGAAGAGAACAGTTTCTAAACTGTTTCAGAAGGTTAGAGAAATTTTGGGCTGTATATGTCCAGTCTAAATTGTGGACATGTGCAGGAACAGAATTCAACAATAATTTATATTTAAATTAAAAAATGTTTAGGGCATTTAACATTCACTTTTCAGAGGTAGAAAGTACTGGAAGTGTAGGATTTTTATTTGTGGGCAGCCTATTCTGTTTTGGTTCTTTATTAGCTTTAGTCTGTAGTTTTATGTGCAGAATACAAATTTCAGGGTCTTTTGAATAGTTTGAAGTTCATGTCTGTGAATAGATTGTGGGAAGGCAGAACGATGGGCTAAAGCAAAGTGTTTTTTATGTGAAGCAGTTGTGGAGAGAGAATATGACCTGAGAGTGGAAACAAGGGATGAAAATGAATTCAAGGCTCTATGCTTGCATAGGGAAAACAGTTTCTGGAAGAGTGTTCCCAAAAAGCTGTGAAAAGAAGACCTGTGAACCTGACAAAGAGAAGCAGATTGGTAATAAATAGATCAGATTGGATAGAATTCACTTTCTGAACTGCTTGCATGTAGGCTTTGCAAATAAAGTGTCATGCTGGTCAAGAGTTGTTTGGAGAATAAATATTTATTGAAAGTTAGTCGGTTAAGTGTACTTTTAGTGAGGTTTTTTGATGGTGAAATAATTCTCAGGTATGTGGGAGGTTTTTTTGCTCATTTGTCAAAAATCAAGCTAAACTTTGGAATACTTGAACATCCATACTTTGTTGGTTGTGCCAGTAGTTATGATTTTAGCAGCCCAAATTTCATTTCATATTGGCTATGAAAGCTAGTCTTAAGTTACTGGACACTTGGCAAGTTTCTGAAGCGTTAGTCATGTGTGTCTGTGCTTTCCTTGTATGTGATATGATCTGTCCATGTGCCTTGATCCTCTCTGAACTCTTCCTGCTTCTGAAGAGAAACTGAAAGATGATGCAATTTCCACTTTTCTGTGTTCCTCTAAGAGTGTTGGTGGAATTAACTTTGTTATTTTGATTGAGCAAGTGCATGATAATGCAAGGAACTACTAACTAATCATTTGTTTATGCTTTTAGAGTTTTTGAGGCTTTAGGTGACTGAACTGCAGTCTGGTAGTGCGTTGTTGACATAATAGCTAGAGATAAATGTGGAAAGCTGTCTTAGGCTTGTTGGTTTGGAGTTGGACATCTTTTGGGAAATAATTCAATGTCACAGTCATATCTGAACAAATAGTTGCAGTGACATTACTAGGAAGGTTCTGGAAAAAGCTGATGATCTTTAGGATGTTGGAAAGCTGCAGATAGTGCTGCAAAACTCCTGCAGTAGAGTTCAGGCTTAACAAATGATTTGAAGCAGGAGTGTCTGTGGAAGTTCAAAAGATTAGTTAGTATTAGTGCTGTCTTAATATTTGGAGTAGTAGGGTAAGTACTTGGACAAATAGGAGTAGAATAGAAGATGATTCTGACCTCAGAGTAAATACCAGCAAAATAAAATAAACTGACCTGCAGGAGACAGTATTTGATAATAGTTCATAAAGCTTAAAAAAAAAAAAAAAAAGTAACCACAAACAAACAAACCTGTCAATGACAAAGGAACCTTCTTGTCTTGAATTGGCAGTCTTGTAGTTGGATCCTAGTTGCAGAAAGTACTACTAAACCTATTAACTTTGATTCATACTTTCTCCTCAGTTTTTCAGATTAAGCAACAAGACTTCTTTTTACTTGTCTGTTCTGAAAAGACAAGTAACATACTTGGAATGTGATAGATAGATCTGAGAAGGTTGAGTTGTATAATAACTAGCTGATTTTTATTTTTTTCTCCTCAGGGAATTTCAGGTAAATGAAGGAAGCTCAGTTGATGTAAACTATGTATTCTTGGTCTAGCATCAGAAATCACATTTAAATACTTCCTGTAAATGAAAGAAAAATTTGAAATACTGGCACAAGAGAGAAAGTAGACTTTTTGTGAAGTGTGTGTCAAATGACTTCTGATAGAAATCTTGTGCACTTCTTTCTGGTTGTCTGTGCTCCATTTAGTTTCAATTTTTTTGCCATTTACTTGTCTTGCAAGTTATTCTTAAGCAATAATTTCTTATGTCTTAAAAACTAGAAATATAATTAAGATTACTTTCTTCAGTAATGTTTTGTGAAATATTAAAAATTACTATTACTTTGGCCCAGAGGAGTTCTTGTTGAAAATGTTTTTTTTTAATATTCAGCTTTTTTTCATGGTTATTTACTTAAGGAAAAAAAAAAAACCAAAAACAAAAACAAAAAAAACCCACTACTTTAATTGTCTAAATTAGCTAATTAAAAATCATTAATTCTTATTACCTATCAGGCTGCAATTGAGGCTTACGCCTTATGAACTTCATAACTGGTTTGTGACATAATGTATTATTTTCAGGAAATGTTAATGGTTTTGTATCTTTGTGCTTTAGGAGCTTGTTCGAAAAGGGATACCTCATCATTTCAGAGCAATTGTTTGGCAGCTTCTGTGTAGTGCTCAAAGCATGCCAATAAAGGATCAGTATTCAGAGCTTTTGAAAATGACATCTCCTTGTGAGAAACTAATAAGAAGGGACATTGCTAGAACGTATCCAGAGCATGATTTCTTTAAGGAGAAAGACAGCCTTGGGCAGGAGGTTTTATTTAATGTAATGAAGGTAAGTCAGCATTTCTGTTCTTAAAAACACATTAACAAGAGTAAGCAAGCACAAAGGTTTAGAAAATAATTTACCTTCTGAATGTGTTGTGTCAGTTTCACGTGTCCTATTTTTTAAACTGACTCTACTTTTCAAATTACATTTCAAAGATAGCTTTCAAATATTGTATTCCTATTTAATATGATTTTGTAAGAGATTTAAATCATCTGCTTACTTAACTTGCATTAAAGCAATTTCACATAGTAACTGCTGATAGCGTAATGGAGAAAAGTGTGCCGTGAATTATCAATACTGACAGATGAGAACATAGTAAATCAAAGTGAGCGTTCCATTTTCAAGTGTTGGTGAGCCTGTGTGTGAGAGAAGAAAACGGTAGGTGCCAGCTAATGTGCAGTTGTTAGTGCACAAGCACAAAATAACATTGCCATAAAATGTCACTGTATTGCCCCCATTCTACTAGAGCTTAAATTTTGGTCATGTAGCTTCAACAGAGAAGTCAGCACTTTTCTAAATCGTAGTAATTTCCAGTTCTAAAATATGCATGGAAACATGCAATGTGTGTGGAAACCAGCTGTAAATAAAACTACGGCTCTGAATTGTTCTGAAACAGACTGTTTCTTTTGTCAAATCTTCTGTAGATGTATTAAGCCTGTGCGTTTGGTATGGAAGCCTCCTTATCTTTTGAGACCTGGCAAATTCCTGTGAACTGCAGGCTTTTTTAGGTATCCATTAATGCATTGGAGGCCAACAGAGAGCAAAGTTCATGTCTCTGTGTAGCGGCAGGTAGCAACTAAACGTCTCATCAGATTTTTTGTATGGAGTGTCTGTTTGCTGTGGATTTGGAAGAGCAAGACAAAAGTTGTTATCAAAATAACAGCATGAGCTAAGATATATTCTTATTAGTAATGAGGATTTAATTGTTTGGAGTCTTAAAGATGTTATTTTGTAGGCTTATTCTTTGGTGGATCGTGAAGTTGGATACTGTCAAGGAAGTGCTTTTATTGTTGGATTACTACTTATGCAGGTAAACATTGTATTAAGAAATATGTGAACCTTGAAAATCCCTGCTAGGTTGCATGGTGTGGTAATGATTTGGAAGGAATTTTTGTGGTGATTCTTTATTGCTGTTTGTTACAATGTAATAGTAGAGGGCTGTCTTTTATTCTGCATATGAAATGAAAGTATTCTCTGTTTCTGTGTTTTGTCAAGAAGCTACAAACTTTCTGAGTGAGAGAATGCATTTGTTTCTTAAAGCTAAGGTGGGATCCCAGTCTTGCAAGTTACTCTAGGGCATGTTATGTCAGCTATTGATTAGTCATTCCAAATCTATTACACTAAACCTCCTCTCAGTTTAAGTGGGATTTCTCAAGTGTCATATTTTAAAAGTTGTCTTTGTATTAATATTCAGTTTTTTAGACCAGGTTATATTGTAAGAAGTTTGCAGACCTCCATTTCGGTTTAGAAGCCACTTGATAGGACCCAGCATATACAAGGAAAACTACAATAGTAATCATCGGTTATAAATTCCTTGTTCAGAGAAACAGCAAAACACTGTCTTCCCAAACATTCATTCTGTCCTTATGCTTCTCCTGAGTCTTTGTTTCTTTTGTTTTTATTTTTGATATAGATGCCAGAAGAAGAAGCGTTTTGTGTGTTTGTTAAATTAATGCAAGATTATAGACTACGAGAACTCTTCAAGCCAAGCATGGCTGAACTGGGCCTTTGTATGTACCAGTTTGAGTGCATGATACAGGTATATACAAAATCTATCAAGCTTTTCAGTAACTGAGAATAATGAAATTGGGAATTGCAGTTCAAGAGCAGGCTTGTCTTTGATAATAGACTGTTCTTTGACAATAGCTGATTTCAAGGCTGCAGGAGAAAGTCTGTGTCTGTACAACGTATTTTTTAACCTTTGACAATGTCACGAGGACTTGTGTTGTTGTACTTCATGCTTATGAATTGTAAAGCTTGCATTGAGAATTTTAAGACTGAAATGTCTTTGTATAAATTTGTACTCGATTTACAGCTGTTTTTTTTGTTTGTTTGTTTTTTAAGTAAAAGAAAAGTTGGGCTGACAGGAACAAGTAGGCTTAATTTTTTGGTATGGAAATGTTTACATTTCTGCCATGCAGTGTAGAAATACTACAGGTAATACTGCCATGTCTGCTGCTTGGTTTTTCATACTGATAAACTTTCATATCCATATCAAGTGATATTTCTTCTGGTTATGTGTTATGTAACTGCTGGCTGAGGCAAATGCCAATTATTTTTCCCCATGTGTCAGAGCCATTTGCACAATAAAAACTACTTGCAAAACCATAACAAATACATTTTTTTTCTCATCTTTTTCTCCAGGAGCATCTTCCAGAACTTTATGTGCACTTTCAGTCTCAGAGTTTCCACACTTCTATGTATGCATCATCATGGTTTTTAACTATATTTCTTACAACTTTTCCACTACCAATTGCAACAAGAATATTTGATATCTTTATGTCTGAGGTAACTACTCAATACTTATGTTCTGCTTCAAGAGTAATGGTTAAGAGCAGCTATTTCAGTAGTACTGTGAAGACTGTTCTGATGGGCAAATTTCAAATACCCTGCCTTTGTAGGTTTATCGGTTGTTTGGTACGGGAAGATGTCTGTGCATGTAGTTTAAGGAAAAGCAAGTACATATTTGAGTATAGATGCTGTAAGCAACTTTATAGTCTAAGCCTATTGAAGAGTCATCGTATCTGCCAGAAGTTCTGGATGCCATGTGATAGCATCGTGCAACAGGGCGTCTGTTTTTCGGTAGTTTGGGGTGAAAAGTCTTTTGGGCCCACGTTAAAACTTCATGGGGACAAGCAGATGAGGAGGAGGGAGTATAGAAGAGCTGCTCCTGTTGAGAAGATGGCTAGTAGCCAAAAGAACTTATGGAATTATTCAGTGGAATTATCACTGATGCCTAAGGTGTATCTAGGGTTAGAGCTTTGGGTGAATGTAAGTAACAAACCAAAGCTTTTAGTCCATTTATGCTTTTCCTCTGCTATAATGTTCTAGAAAACGCTAACTCAGAGGTGGATTCCTTCAGATCGTGTATAGTATCTAGGATATTCTTGAGGCAAGCATTCCCTTGAATCTGTTTAAATTGTTCAGTTATGTTATACCTTGTTTGAAACAAAAATACCTTTCTAGAGAAGTACATTGTTTCTTTTTTTATTCATTATATTTTAGTACCAAATGTATTTAAAATTACTGATAAAGCTCCTGTGAAGTGTGATAGCACTCTGAAGAGGACCTGATGTTAGGGCAAGTAGCCTGACTATTTGTCTTCAGTACAAAACAAGGAACTCAGGATCAATCTGTTGTTTAAAGATTTTTGATTTCCCTTTCTTTTGTTTGGGAAACTAGGTGAGCTTTCCAATGTTTTAAATAATAGAATCATCTTTCAGCATTGACAGTACTGTGAATAATTGCTGAATATTATTTTAACTTCTATTTACAGGGTTTGGAGATAGTATTTCGAGTAGGTTTAGCACTACTTCAGACAAACCAAGCAGAATTACTGCAACTTGACATGGAAGGGATGTTACAGGTAAGTTAAGATTGTAATATTTTAAGAGATGTGTGTGGTGTGTGTTTATTTGCAGTTATTAATTACATGTAATCTTGTGCTCTGATTGCTTTTAGCACTTTCAAAAGGTCATTCCACATCAGTTTGACAGTGGTCCAGACAAATTAATCCAAGCATCTTACCAAGTCAAATACAATGCAAAAAAGATGAAAAAGTAGGTATAACATTTTGAGAAAAGATCATACTATTGCTTGGAGTTATTGTTTGTTTGTTCAAAACTAGTTACTCATTACTTCACTCTGAATTTTCCATGTCTAACTTTTTGGGGGTTTTATACTGTGAAGAGTTAAAAACTGAAGTACTGTTTGCAAGAGAATTCTACTGAAGTGGTATTTGCTATTGTTCCTGAATATAATCAAATCTCACTTAAAAACTAAAGCTTCTGAGGAAAGCTGCATGTTACAGAAAATTACAGAGCTTCTGTAAAGAGGATTTGAATAGAAAATCTGTTGTGGGATGGGGTGGTGTTAGGTGTGTAGTGTGTAGCTTTTTGATGTTTTTTCTGTTTGTTTTTTTGAGGGTGAAGTAGGGAGGGGAGGATAATTGTAAGGGTAATCCTGATTCTGAGTTTGAAATCCTGAGTATAATACTGCTACTTAAGGTTAGTTGCATGTCTTCACTTTTCTGCCGTCTGTGAATCGTACTGATAAATCAATTTACCTTTCTTGTGCTTTTCCAGGGTTAAGTTGGGCAATTCTTAAGGCAGGCAGCTTGTAGTATATTGTGATGTGCAAGGAGAGCAGATGTGCTAGGGTCTTTCAAAATAAGTTTACTAATCCTGTCTACCATAGTGCCCAAACTTGCAGGGCAAACCCTTTCTCTGAAAACTAATATAAAAGCTTGCAGTTTAAAACACTACAATTCAGGCTAAACTTACTTGATTGCCTTTTGTAGAGGCATTGAATATCACAGCTTGCGTTTCTTGTTGCCGTTTTTTTCATTGGGGCAATTCTGGAGCTTGCTTGAGAGGGACCAAAATAATTTTAAGGCTTGCCTCAAATCTCTTTGCATCTTTCTGTCCTCCAAGCCTTCCCAGCAATGTGTTCCTTTGACTGTACTGAATTGATTGTTGTGTAACTGCACTGAGTGGTTATTGTTGTTCCAAATCGTTGCCATTTCAAATCTGTATCTGATAAAGATTGTACAAGCAAGCATCCACATTTCACCATGTAGTCCAGCCTGTTTATGTCTGCAGAAGTATTTCTGTGCTTAAACTAATTTTAATGTTCAGTCCAAGTATTTACAGGAGGACTGTATTGGCAACTTTCAAGTGGTTGTTTAAACAGAGGAAATACAACCTGTATCTACTTTCTTGTTGCTTATTAGGTATTAGACCACTTAAGTTGTTAATAACATTTCTGATTATCCTTTACTATTTCTATTTTTTTAGGTTAGAGAAGGAATACACTACAATAAAAACAAAAGAAATGGAAGAACAAGTTGAAATTAAAGTAAGAGAGCCTCTATAGATTTACTTACAGATAAGTTTAGTTCTTAGATGTGGATTGTGTGTCTCTGATCTGTGTAACATAGAATTGTTTTGGAAGGGACCTCTTGAAGATCACCTAGCTTCAACTCCACTGACACAGGCAGAGATACCTTCCAGTAGATCTGGTTGCCCAGCGCCCCATCCAGTCTAGCCTTGAAAACCTCCAGGGATGGAGAATCCACGGTGACTCAGAGCAGCCTGTTCCATTGCCTTACCACCCTCTGAATAAAGGATTTACTCCAAATATCTAATCTAAATCTGTCTTTTAAAGTCATTGCCCTATATCCTCTTTCTATTGCCTCTGAAAGAAATTCCTTCTCCAGCTTTCTTGTGGATCCTCTGTAAGTTCTAGAAGGAAGGACGTGTGGCTGGACATGTAATTGAGGTTCCCACATTGTTGTTTTTCAGCATTTGCATTGGACTGTTTGCTCATAAAGGGCATTTGACTGTGAAACTTCTGGTGAACAAATTTGAAGAGAATTAATCAGTGGAGACGTGCTGTACATAGTTCTTGTTAGTTTCTGCTACTAAACTTTGATTTACAGACAACCTCATTCATCAGAGCTCCTCATTCACAATGCTCTGTTGTAAGATGTGGATATCCCACGTGGAGGATTTGGAAAACATTTTAAGGAAGATTTTATTACAGTTCTCTCAAGTACTTCAAGATTGGTTTGGGGATTTATTTATTTTTCCTCTAATGCCTTGCACACAAGGTTATGTGTCCTGTCTGTGTTCACCTCTTATGGAGCTTCTGCAATTGATACATAATGTGGGGTTCGGGAGATCTTGGTCAAAAAACCTGCAAGTTAAGATCTGCTCCTACGGGCTTAGGTTCTTTTACTGACTTGCTTTTGTTACATAAATAAGCTTTTGTTGTATTTTCCTTTCACATTTAAGCTTTTTAGAGGGAGTGAGTTGTATCCTTCCTTCTTGCCATACATTTCTGGTCATTTGTCTTTCACTGTCAATTTTAAAGACAACAGTTCTTCAGAAAAATTCAGTGAACGTGCACCTGGGAGCACAGAAATTTTCCATGCTTTTGCACATTTTTTATCCTTGTAAACAAATAGTAGACAGGTAGCATTCTTTACTTGCAATTAGGGCTTGCTGGGGTGGCTTATCACGTTAAGATTTGTATGAAATACATCAGATAAAAAAAGTACAACTATTTCTTACTTTGGAGGTAAATAATTGTTCATATAGTTTCTAACAAGAAAAAAAATTAACTATCCTTTTTATTGAGAAGAAAAGGAGAATCTCTGTAGCATTCATTAACTTGTCCTAGTGGAGGGATTACTTTTTCATGTCCCTTCACCATGAGGACTGTGTCCTGCTTTGATTATGAAGAGGAGGCTAATAGTGTTGTGTGGTTAAGCCCTGTGGTTCACTGACCTTCTTATAGCACCAATACAGTTGCTTTCATATTGCACAATACCTTTCTTATCTTTGCTCTGTCAAGCTGTAAAAACTCACCTCTAGAGTTAGTACATCAAATGAAAAGGCTGTTTAAAACAAGTATCACTGCTCATGTTGGTATTCATATTGATTTTTTGCAGCTGTGGTAAGATGTTTTGGTTTTCATTTTCTTAAGTTAACCTGCTTGGCTTTATCAGACTTCCATAACCTGAGAACTAAAGTTCTGAATTGTTTCCATTTCAGAGGTTGCGAACTGAAAACAGGCTCCTAAAACAGCGCATTGAAACATTAGAGAAAGTAAGTAAGCTAGTGACCAAACTGAATCTGTTATTTATATTAATTATATGATTAGTCATCTTATTATATGAAATGGGTCTCATAACTTACTATTTGTTTCCAGTTGATTTACAATGTTCACTAACAGTGCTTAGCCAAAAGCATGGCAATAACAAAGCTGTTAAGGTCAGTGCTTATAAATGTTTGTCTGGCTCTTATTTGAAATGTTCAATTTCAATATCTGGTTTCTGTAGCATTTTATTCCTCAACTAGAAGTATTAAAGTACAGAAGACTACATAAAATGGTGTAATGCCTGGGTGGAAAAGAGATTATTGTGAGAGAATCTCACTTCTGATAATCTGAAGTTGCTAGGTGTTGTTATGTACGAGCAAAATGACAGGCTTCTGAATGGTCAGAGAAGTGAAGGTGAAAGATTGTTGTCACTGAATACAGCAGTAGAGGGATGTTGTTGCAGCATTCACGTTTAGTACAGAAGTCTGCTGCTGTCAGCTATTAATTCATCTTACATGATTTGGAATTGTTGTAGAAATTACAGATACAGGGGGCTGGGGAAAATAATTTCTCATGGATATAGTCTAAAATAGGGTTTTGTTAGGCTTCTTTGTAGCTGGACAGAATGTCCAAGTGTGCACGATAACTTGTATTATGTACTGATAGCATGCAAGCGTTGTACTTTAGCTTTCCTGTGTTGATATTATGCTTCTTGTGACAGACTCAATCTAGGAAGGTGTGCTCTAGCATGAGAATGTTCTTACCCTTTTTAATTGCAAATAATAGCTGTCTTTCAGCACATAAAGTTGAATGCTCATGACTTACAAAGAATTGCTTCACAGTGAGGAAAAGGATAGACTAAATTTTATCTGAAATAATTGAACAGTGTTGTATTTCAGATGTTTCTCCAAGAAGCCATAATAAATTTAACAGCCTGTGTCAAATTGTGATTAATTGTGATTTCTAAACTGTGGTTTGGGGAAAAAATGCACATTGTGAGGGACATCTTGTGAAAAGAAGTTGTGACCAAAAATTTTATGAATCTAGTTGTTTCAGATCTTGAATTTGCAGGTAAAGCTAACTGAAGGGAACGGACTCTGATATGTTTAATTCTGTAGCAAATGATGTTAGTGTTTTTTCTTTTGGATTTATAATAGTAAATGTCCCTGGTTTATGCTTGATTTGCAGAGGTTTGAAGTTTGATTTTATTTTTTTTTTTGCTAGGAACTCAATGATGAGCCACCTGACAGCTCATGTGCCTGTAAATTCTGTGTATAAAATTTCAAGATTCATTTTCAGAATATCCCGTTCTGATTGGAATTGAAATGCTTCAAAATGAAAAATCATCTATATTAATTATCCTCGTCCAAAATTTTTGTCATCAAAGCATCTAAGAACAGATCATAAAGGAAAAAAGAAAAAAAAAACCTCATATAATTCTTCTGTTGGGAACTTATAAAAATTTATTTCCTCATTCTTGCAAATGATTTACTTGCGATTTTCTTAGCATACTGTAATGACAGACACCTTAAGATGCAACCTTACTACATTTAACTGATAGCTCCTATAACCAGTTCAAACTTTGTCCTTGGAATTTTTGTAAGATTCGGGATGGTTTAACTATCCTTGAATAGAGTACCATCGAATCTGTGAAAATTGGGTGCTTACAAGGGTGGTAGAGTGCAGATGTCTGTAATGAAATTGTACATTTAGCAGGGTGGAGGAAATACAGTGCTTGTCAGCTTGCACGCATTTGTTGTAGTACTTCAGTAAGGGAAAAGGCTCTATGAACTGAGTTGCTGCTAAAGCTCATCGGAACAAAATATTAGCTGTCATAGTTGAAATTTTCTACTTAGGTCTTTCAGTGTGCACTGTTTAATTTCCCTGCTTCATCTCTGTGGAAGCGTTAGTTCTGCATGGATGTCTGTGCGCTTAGTGGAGTTGCCTTTGTGCTGAAATGCCTTCCTTTCGTAGTGTTCAGATAAAAATAACCAATCTCCTGTAAAAAAGAAGTCTGGCTTTTGTGCCTGCTTGTATCAAAGATTGACTCGTTACATCTGTTGCAGTAAAAGGCAGTTCCTGCAATTTCCAGCCTGAGTTGCTTTAACTTACATAAGAGCTCAACTTGTAAAAACAAGTTGCCTGTATAGAAAAATGGGTAGAATTTGGACACTTTCTTTCTCTGCTCTAGTCTTTTTTTTTTGTCACTATTATCACTCTCTTGTTTTTTCTTTTCCTTATTCCTATCTGAATTTTTCCTTTGTAGGAAAGTGCTTCCTTGGCAGATAGATTGATACAGGTATAGTCTTCTAGTCTTTTACTGTATGACTCTTTCTACTTTCAGAAAAACCAAACTGCTTTAATGCATGCATACTTGCATGCTGCTCTCTATCCTTGCCTTGTTGATTTGGAATAAATATATAGCTAATCTCTTACTAGAAAGTCGTTTAATATATTAAAAAATTAAAAAATATAAAGCCAGTAGTTGCACGTTATAATAATTTTCTAACCTAATGTAATTCTGGTGGAAATTTTTGTTTCAAATGGATTGAGACATTATTAACACTTCAATTGAATATTGCAAACTTAAATCTTTGCATGTACAGCTGAGTAATATTGCATGAATTGACTTCTATTGAATGCAGGTACACAATTGTGCTTGCTGAAAGGATATCAAGCTTAGTAACAAGGTACTAAAGCAGCTGCTTAGTACTACATTATCCAAAAATTCCTACTAATTGTATTCCACGCTGTTTGCAAAATCAATCTGAAATACGCACCTGAGTACTGCAAAGGCAGTCTTTCTTGGATTTGTCCTCAATTGCTTTTGAGGGGAAAAAACCCACATAATTATGTCCTAAGGGACAAGTGACAAGGGCCCAGGAGGCTGAGGAAAACTACCTCATAAAACGGGAGCTGGCCACCATCAAACAGCAGAGTGATGAGGCCAATACTAAACTGGAGCAAGCTGAGAGTACCATCAGGGAGCTCCAACAGCAGCAGCAATGGGTAAGGAGCCTGGCAGCACATCATCTCATGTTTTTCATTCACTCGTGTTTGTTTTTCCTCATTGTGACATGGTGTCTGTGCTGTCCTTACAAATGCTTGTGTATTGTGATTTCCCTTCTTAAGAAGTATACAAATTGGACTAAATGCTATTTTGATCTCTTCTTACTGATAGATGGTGGAATTCATACCCTGGATAAATGTAAGTTTTTTTTTTAAAAAAAAAAAAAAAAAAAGAGAAAACAAAAACAAAAAACCACCCTAAACCAAAACCAACACACAACCTTTTCATGTCTAAGAACTCTAGCCACTGCAAACTATGTCTGTCTGAATATTCAAACTTGAGAGTTGATAATGCCATTTCCTAGCTTCTCATTTAAGTTGCGTGCTTCAATATTGATGGTTTTTTCTGGTTACATGCATACTTTCCTACTTCTTTTGCAAAACATTAGCAAAGTAGCTATCCCTTGCTTTGGAGACAGCACAAGAATTCATTAAAAGGTGTGGATTTGTGTGCAGGTGGAACAGGAAAATATGTTATCTGCTATATTTGGCAAACACTGTGTTTGTATGTACTATGAATTTTAGGTTGTGTGATGTGCAAGACTTTAGACCATTACTGTGAGGCTGAAGTTACTTTCCCTAAGCCACTTGCAAGGAGTTTGGTATCTTTCTCCAATAGAGGGAGGCTGCTTATGCCATCTTCACTTGGTGGATAAGCTGTGTGTTTGCAGTGTTGGTGTGACCATACCTGTACTGCCTTGTACGAAACTTGTTCAGAGCCCTAGACGCCTCAGGTATATGAAACGTGATATTTTAGAACTAAAGCATTCTGCAGCTACTTAATAAATGCCTTATTGGTTTGGTTTATTTTACTCAGCACCAAAACTCTGGAGGTACTTACATTTGTTTTTGGGAAGTGGAGAACAGATTTACTGTTAACTTAGATACAACAGTAGTTTGTTATGTCTGTTTAATGTGTTCAGCTGTGCAAATGATGCATCTTTTGGAATAGTTGCAGGGCATTGTAATTGAGCTGTGACACTGTAATGTGTAATGCTGATAACTTAATTTTAGTTGTATTTTCTTCAGGAAAAAGCATGGCAAAATGATGGCTGTGGAAGTTCTATTTCACTTCAAAGATGATATATATGATATATATGATACTCTTGGAGTGTGTATTAGTGGAGGAATCCTAGTGACTGTTACTTCCTAATGGTTCTGAGCAAAGATATGGGAAACTGAATTGCAAAATTGTTTCTATATTGATTCTGTAGGTACAAGATATTGAATTGGTACTGCAGGAATAGAGAGAAAGCAATGCAAGAGTGAGCAACTAATTTTAAGCCATACTTCCTAACCTGTGTGCTTGCAGCTTTGTTTTTCTCCACTTACGTGAGAGAGTGACAACAGGAAATAGTCTGGCTGTTTGGAGCTGAGGTTGCAAATTCATGGGATTACAGATGGGTTTTTACTTACTAGACAGTACGTTTTTGAAGTGCAAGAAATTGTACTGTGGTGATAAAGACAGCAACTGAATTAAGGTGGTGGAACTTCTGCCCTAAGCAACGGGAGCTGCGTGGAGGGGGCGGCAGGTGGCTGCACGTCGGGCACCACCTAGTGGGAAGCCACGCATTCTGTCTGAGTTCTGGTATTCACTTCAAGCAGAATCCCCTAGTAAATCTTCTTACCAGTGTCTAGTGGCAGTGGCTCCTGGCAGTGCTCATTTTCAGTATCGTCTTCATAGCTGCTTTGGTGGTTGTTGTTTTTTTTTTCCAGTTACTTCAATTTTGTTCATGGTTAGAGGAAAAAAAAAAAAAAAAAGATTGCAGACTGTACTGATAGATGGCTGCATAGTTGGTCTCCTCATTCGAAGGTACAGCATCTATCATGCATCCTTGGTAGCCTGAATCTCTTCCAGTTATGAGTTCTGTTTCAACATGGTATTTAGTAGCATGAACATTATAACAAGCCGCAGTATTTGTAAGAAAGGTAACCTATCATTAGTAAAAAAAAAAAAAAAAAGAAAAAAAAAGTTATGATTTGTGTTTAAATGCTATCTGGGGCTTATTTATAGCTGTGCTGTGAGAGCACAAAATGGGTGGATTAAAAAAAACAGAAATGTTGAAGATCCTACAGAGTATGTGTGTGCCTTTGAAGAATTGCTCCCTTCTGACACTTTTCCTTAGGGGTGGGGATTGAGATGGGTAGAAGAACATCCTTCTGACTGTATTCCAACAACTGAAGTCCAAATTACATGCAGCTTTAATTTTTTCTGTATTGCAATATTTGTAGGGAGTTTTCAGTTGAAACAGAGTGACTTAAATCTATTTAGAGGTACTTGTTACCATTTTTTCCCAGTATAAGTAATGGAATTTCTGCTATAGTTCTTATCTCAGATGACCTGAAAGTTGTGCTGATGTTCGTATAATGAATTGCATATTAAGAGTCATCAAATATGTTCTACATATTTCTGAAAAAATTTTAGGTCATTTGGAAACAGAAGTGGGAAAGAAGCATAAAATAGTAAGGCTTGAGATGGAGACTTTGCATATCATTTTACTTTGGATGCTAGCTTTTACATCTTTCTGTGGAGCGACTAACCGTGTAACGGTTTTAGAGATAGTGCACAGTGCGTGTACTTTTCTTGTATTGTTATCTAGGAAAAACAACTGTAAAGCTAAAACACCATTCTGAAGTACTACTGGAGTTCAGTGCTTCAGCTCATTTGTCTAAATGCCTCTGAAGAAAACGATACTAATCTACTGCTGTGGCAAGTGCAGTCTTATAGAGAAATCTGCCACAGACTTGTCCATGTGGTGGGCAACTGGGAGATTAAGAGGAACGCTATTTGTTTCTTCTCTATAGTGCTGGTCAACTGTGATCTGTATAGATGAAGTTGTGCCTGACAAACCTTGTTCTCAGGTATGCTGAGGGCAGTGGTGTTTGAGGGATTAGGTGTGAGGGCAGTGAGACTGTTCTAAGATGCTCTTGGGGGGAGTATTTTTTTTGCAGGTTTTTTTTTTCTTCTGATTTTTTTTAAAAAGAGATTTTTGTTGGATATAGAAGAACAAATAATCTAAGGATTTCAGCCCATTAAACATACCTCCAGAAAACAATATCAGTCTTTCCTAGAAATACTTGCATTCTTAGTGATGAGCCACATCATCGGTCTGAATGCTTGAGAATTGAATTTACTGAATAAGAGGCAGTTCAGGAAGCTAAAAGTGCTTTATTTCTTAATATTGAGAAAGCCCTCCAGGTGTGTTACAAGTTGGAAGTTTAATTGACTAAATATTCTGATGAAAGCATATGCATTTTACTGGGTAACTTGTAGCCATGTGTTTGGTTATAGTCACAGCAACTGCATTCTCAGTAGTTGCATTTCAGGAACTCATACCAGAATTACTAATAATGAAGAGTGTGGTAACTGACATAGGAAAAATACGCTTATAATGAACGTCACAACCTTACTGAAGGTTTTCCTTTATTTTATTCACTTTATTTTACAATATACTTTACGTCTGAATTTTCAAAAATACTGAATTCATTGAAGTGCTATGGTTAGTGTGCAAATGTATAAGCAAAGTTAACAGGGCAGTATAGGAAACTGGAAAGGTGTTTTGCAAACAGATACGTTTATATACATTACAAAAGTAATATTAGGAATGTTTGGCAATCTTACTATGTGACACATGAAGGAATAATTTGGAAGAAAATAAATCCAGTTATGTGAGGCTAAGCACAAGGATTTAATTCGGGGGTAAATGATTGTAAAACTGGGTTTTTAGTATTTCAGGTTATAGAGGCATCTTCTGAAGATATATCAAGAAGAAGTGTTTCTATCGTGAAAAGGTTGGAATGGTGCTCAGAAATGTAGATTTGTGGTTTTCTTTGACACAAATACGAGGGCTTAAGGCAAGCACATAAAGGCAATTAAGATGGATATTTAGCAAACAAAGTAGCATTTTCTAGCATCAATTTGATTATAAATTTGTCAGCGATTTAACCAAAAGTTGTTTTTAAAAATAAAAAATCACAGCTTTGAGCTTCTGAATATTTTTAAAAATTTATTTTGATCTTGGTTATACCTTATTGCCAATCCACCAAGACTGGGTTTAAAGGAGTGGCATGGCTGTTTTTGGTGCTTGCTTTGTGGCTAGGTATTTAGAAGCATTTAACTGTGTCCCAAGTAGGCAAAGTCTGAAGGCAGATTTAAAAAACAAGTTGTGAGTCCAAAACTGTTTACATTACTCACATGTATTGTTTCCAAATCAGGATGTGTTTAGCTCTTCAGATCCACTATTTCCACTCCATTTCCTGAAAAGTCTAGAGGACTCCAAAGCAAGCATGCTGTGTTCATTTTTGTTTCCTATTCTCTTGTTTGTGGAATCTGAAGCAAGAAACTGAGAGTCCACCACTCCATCAAAGTTGCTGTTTATGTCATTTGATAAACTTGTTCAAACAGCTAAGGAAGAAGAAAGCTGTTGCCTGTTCTCTGTCTCTGCATATTGTTTCATGTGCTATGGATGCCCTCCTGTCGTGTGTGGTGATTCTGAAAACACGTTGGCGTTGTCTATCTGTCCTTTCCTGACATTTCAGTTCAGGGCTACCTCTGCTACTTGCTGTGTGAAGACAATATGCAGATTGAAAATAGTACGTATTAAATCAGTGTTGTGTAAGGAAAAGTTAATATCTTTGTGCAGTGTTCTTGGTGTGTTCAGCTGTGCAGCTAAGTAGTCAAGCACTTTTAATTGGGTAGTCTCTGTGATGCTGAAAACTGTTTGCACAGGTTACGTTTGCCTTGTAGTGTTTTGTGTATGCTCCTCTGTTGTAATTCTGTGGATTCATATCCTGTGTATTTTAAGATATGTAATAAAAATGTATCTGTAAACAGGTGAGTTTGATCAAATACGGTTTAGATGTAGTTGGCATATACAAGTACAAAAATGAGAAAGTACTTCTGTGGCCATGTAATCGTGTGTGATAAATTCCTGTTTGGTCTGTTAGTGAAGTTTGTGCGGTGAAAGTTAGGGAATGTTATATCCTAATAGCAGCACACAGAACTGAAAACTTCTCCGCTAACTCAGCTTTTTTTATATGAAGAACTAAGTTGTTTGATGCAAAAGCAAAGCAAGATATGGCTTTATAGAAATTCATGGAATATTCCTTAAATTGCCTCGCAGAGTGAGTAGAACTTTCTTTATGAATCCAGGTATAGTATTAATTTGTCACAGTGTAGTTAACAGCATCAAAGATGTATTCAGTTAATTCCTTTTGATTATAACTGTTTGGGGTAACTGCGTAATCAGTAACTGGACAACTATGTTTTTAGCATTGTAACAGTACTGGATAACAGTAATTTAAATGCTGATATAGGATGCCACGGCAAGTCATGCAGGTCTAACAGTGTGTGGTGAATCTCAAGTTATGTTAAAGTCACTCAGGAAAACAATGTGTTTTCTAACTATTGACTGGACTGAAATGTAGTGAATATGATTTCAGTTGAATTTCTCTGTTGAAATACACGTTTTTACAAAATTGTACTTAAGCAGGTGTAATGATAGCTCTTACTTTTAAGCTCTGACTAATCAATCAAATAAGTTAATGATAAATTAACTTGACTCCAGTTGTGAGATTTTTCTCTTTCTCCTGAGGTTCAGAAGGAGTAGCTTTAAATTCTGAACTGATATTTTAATACTGAAGTATTGTGTTAAAGTGTGTAATTCTGTGCAGTAATAGACTTGGACTAAGTTCTGTGTGTGAAGTACCAAATCTGATGTAGCCTGGACCTATGCTATTGGTATGCCATCTGTCTAGAAGGGGCTATACTACTACTTAGTCCTGTATTTTTTTTCCTCTTAAATCCATAGGGTTTATCCTAAAAATATATTACAAGGAAGAATATATATTCTGTGAGTAAATAGGAGCCTAAAGGTTGGGAGTGAAATAAAGAGGCAAGCCCAAGTAACAGTGCTTTGAAGCATACGTGACTTATTTTAAATTCAAGGTTATGGAAGGCTTCTGCTGAATCAAAGTTTGAGTAGGGATCAAGAGAAATCCTCATATTAGCCTTGTAAATAGCTAACCTTAAGCCTTTTTTCAACACACCACAAAATAGCTACAGATCCTTCATTTTTATTTTTTTTTTCCCTAGTTTGGATAACATTGAGAAGAAGGCATGAATCATTGCTCATGAGTACTCAGAGGGGTCTCAGTCTGATCCTATACCTTTGGTCTTGTATGGCTGAAGTTGTTTGAGAAGAGTAGTAATAGGGTTTGTACACATACCAGTGGCGATAGACATGTTAGTAGACCTTCTGTATCTTAAAGTAGTATTTCTAGTCTTAAGCATTTGAATGTATGGTTTTTCACTTCAAATCTGACATGACACCCATTTTGAGCTATCTGTGCTTCATACTAAATATATTTCTGCAAACTTTGTAGCATAAATGCAGTTCACGATACAGTGAAGACTTTGTGCTACAGCTGGAAAAAGAGCTGGTCCAAGCCAGGCTGAGTGAAGCAGAATCCCATTGTGCCCTGAAGGAGATGCAAGATAAAGTTCTAGAGATGGAAAAGGTAAACCAAGCCCAGGATCTTTGGTATAAAATAGCTCTATAGATGGAATGCGGGTCCCTGTAGTTATTTGTGTAACTGTGCTCTATAGTCTTGACATATGTTTTCATGATTGTAAGATGCTTTTCAAATTTGAAGTTGATTATAGCAAAAACAAACAACAAAAAATAAGCCACACCAAACAGAAATATCAAAAAACAGTAACAAAAACTAAACAAGATGTTTACACTGAGAAGGGCCTGTGATTGCTTTCTCCTGTGCCTGTGTTGGAAAACGCAAATTCTGGTAGGGTCTTAACAGCAAACATCAGCTGTTTCAAAACTATATTCTGCAATGAGTAGCAAGCCTATGGTGAGCCTTGAAGTGATGTGGAGCTATGAGTAGTTGGAGCAGACACGAAAGAGGAGTTCAAGATTGCCCTTCCCCAGTCTTGTTCTTGAGTATCTCCCACTTATGGGCAGGAAAGTGTATCTGCTGTCCTTAGCATGAAACTCTGCTGCCTTTCAGGTGCCAGTCATTTTGTAGTTTTCTGATGTCAGAATTCTAGCTGGATTCAAACAATCTGTCAGGCACTTTATTCTTAATTTATTGTCAGGTTTTTCTTCACAGAAAATAGAAAAATCCAATTGACCTTATTTAAAGCACACTCTTTTGTTGTTTTGGGAGATTATTTCCCTATGGAAACTTGAAAAAGCTGCATATTCAAGAATGTGGACAAAACTTACTAGTTAACTTCACAGGACTCATCTAGTTAAGATTTTACTTAAAGAGCTTGACTGGGAATCTGACAGAGCAGTAGTGTTGTAGTTACACTGGTAAGAGGTCAGAATCTAGCATCCATGTCCAATCTGCTAGTTTCGTTTTTGTTGTCCTCTTTGTTTTAATATTTCATTTTTAAATGTGTTATTACTTGTATATTTAAACTATGTTATGTATTTTATATGCTGCCCAAGACAGTCCCTCTTCACTCATTGTGGCCTGGGACAGCCAGAAGGTTGCATACCCATGATTCTCTAAAAATTTAGAAAGAATACCACTTTTCTTGAGCTATGGGAGTTAGCATATACTGAAAACTTTAAATATGAAAATGTTGGAGTTGTGGGGAAAAAATGATGTACCAGGCAAACTTTGGGTGTCAAGAAACATTTTAGTCTTTAATGAACTTAGGCATGTGAGAAAGTGACTCAGGTTAACTCCCCTCAGTTTCTATAAATACAACTCTTTATGTGGCATGTCACTAACAGTAATCTGGAAAAACTCTGCTTGGTAACCTGAGACTTGAATGGTTGTACTGCCCATAATGTAAGCATTAAGAAACAGTCAGTTTCTTGGTTTGCTAATGCTTACAGCCCATGATTTGGAACATGCTAGTAAGTGGTGGCTTTGCTGTGTTAATGTTGAAGTACTACACTCAACTCTCAGGAAAAACTGGAAGCTTTCCCAGCACTGTCTCTAAATACTTGATTTTGTTAGAAATTACTACTGAGAAGTACAGTAGAAAATGATGAAGCACAATTGAACTTTGAGTGTTTGGTGAGCAATGGTTCAATAAAAGGAAACTAGTTGGGCAGCTGTCCTCCTTCCCTTCTAGTGTTTTTGTTTTATCCCCAGACTTTCATTCTTTCATCACTTTTCCTAAGTAACTTCTGTGGTGTGCATTGCTGTTTTGTTTATCTCTTTCCAGTCTTTCTACTTTTTTCATGTCTTTGTATACATCCATGTACTTTCACTTAAGAGCTTTCTTGACTATTATTAGTAAATATTAATGCATAGTTTCTTTATCAACATACCTTTCTTTTTCAAAAGCAAATTATCTCCTTCCCAAAACCTAAATTTCCATTTATTTTTTTCTGTAAAACGGAGTAAGAACTGTAACTCTAAAGGTGTAACTTTTGTTCCTCATTTGCTTTATTTTTGTCAATTATTTCATAATCTTTTTTTTTTTAATGTGCCAAAAGTAGTGTAAATAATCTTTGGGAGGGATAATATCCAGTGAAATGGACAATTTAAATATACTTGTAGTCATTAGATATATTTTTAGGTACTTTATAAGAGATGTAGTAAGAAATTTTGGTTAGCAATAGGAGTTTTCATGTTTGTGTTTTGGAGTGGATCTTGCTAAGCAATATTTTGTTCAGATGCATGTTTAAGAGGATGTTCCTTGTTCCAGAGGAACAGCGCTCTCCCTGATGAGGAAAATGTTGCTAGACTACAAGAAGAACTGATTGCAGTGAAACTAAGAGAAGCAGAAGCTTTGATGGGTCTCAAAGAACTAAGGCAGCAAGTCAAAGACTTGGAGGAACACTGGCAGGTATGGGCACCAAGAGACTGTTCTCTTTTTCTTCTTTTCTAATGGATGATGACAAGGCAAGAAAATCTTGAGATGTTAAGTAGGAACTAGTGACTGTGGATTGTGAAAATATCACTAACTTCAGAAGTATGTTGGAAGTTGTTCTCTAGCTGTTGCAGATGACAGAGGCCTGTACTAACAACCAGCCGTCTTGGTAGAAAGGAAGTATCCCATCAATACTTCCACTTCAGTAAATATTAAAAGCTCTTTTTCGGGATGTATTTGAAATCCTGTGACTTAATCTAGTTGGGAATCGCCGCCTTCGGTTTTTTAATGCTCTATTCTTAAAACTTGTATAGATTTCTAGATTTTTAGACCTAAAAGTAGCATTTTGAGCAACTTGGCATTGTACAGCTGAGACATCAAGGAGTTCTTTAAAGGAGATTACTTAAGTGAAATTAGAGAACACCAGGAAAGATGAGATATCAGCAATGATGTGGGTTTTTTTAGCGTCACCTAGCTCGCACCACTGGGAGGTGGAAAGATCCTCCGAGAAAAAATACAGTGAATGAACTGCAGGATGAGCTGATGACAGTCCGACTGAGAGAAGCAGAAACTCAGGCTGAATTGAAAGAAACCAAACAAAGAATGACGGAGATGGAAACACAGGTATGATATTTAGCATATAAATTGACCAGAATGCTGCCAGACTAGCATCAGATGGCCAATACCATTTAATGGTCTGTACCATTTATGGGGATGACTTTAGCTCTAAGATGTCATAGTCTCTTTTTTAACTGTTTTTTTCTTCGTATCTTAGATTGGGAGGGAGAATCAAGTGCATACAATCAATCTAGCGTACTTTAATGTCCCCTTACAGGACTAAGCTTTCACAATTTCTTACTTGGATTAACTGGTAAACTCTGAATGTGTGTAAATCCTTATCTGTTCAGTTGTTACTAGGATGCTAACAAAAGTGTGCTTAAGGTATTTCCACCTTCACAAACCTTTACCTAATTGATGATTCACATATTGTAATTTCAAGTCTTAAAGTAACAGTGCTTTTCTTGTGAAATTGCCAGTACTAGATCATCTCCTGAAAGCATGAATATGGTTACTAAGCAGGAATCTTGGTGTAACAATAGCCTATTGTCACTTTTCAGCAGAAGCTTTACCTTTCACCTGCTAAGAAGTGTATTTTAGCATTACTGAAATGTGCAGAATAGGCAAGAAACAACTTATCTGTTAAGATCCTTTTTTTGTAACTGTAGTGCAAGTTAAGTGGACAAATCTGAAAGTGCAATGTACAATTGGTACATTCATATTAATTTGTGAGCTCTCCACTGAATTGATATTGAACGTGCTGTTGATTGATAAGCGTTTGTAACAGGTCTCTGAGAAATCTTCCCATGTATCAAGATGTGGTATTGAAGAGGGGGAGAATGGCTATACAATATGTGGTAGCTTACTACTGATAGAGGCACCAGTTTATTCTACACTAACTGAATAAAGGTGTTTTTGTGCCTTCTAAAACTTGTACTTAAACATAAATACTGTTAATGTATGTTTTGTTGTTTTTCCTTTCTATTTGTTTTAGTCAGTAGGGGGCATAGGTATCCTGCACTCTGGGTTACATGCAATAACCTCAAGACCTCTAGGTTGCTCTCGTTTCAGTGCTAAGCATTGAGTCTGTGTTTATGTTGCTGAGCTGTCATTTGAAACAAATGCAGTGGTTCTCAGATTGTGTTGATCTATGCACAGCCTCCTGTAAAAAATGCCTTGTATTAAAGCACTGATCTTAGTTGTACTGTATTACTTCCAGGATTTCACTGGTTAAAGAAGTGTGCATGTAGTATTTCTGATATACTTAATGTTCCGTGGTTGCACCAGCTAGTAATTGTAATTGGGGTGCACGTTCACAAAGTCTTTGACTTACATAAGTGCAAGATGAGTAGAAATGTGTACAGCAACTTTATGTTCTTGTTCTTAAAGTGAATTCTCTATTTAAGAACCCTTGAAATATCATAGCTGTGAAAAACAAACGTCATGCAAACTTTTGACTTCATTTAAAAAATTCTCAATGTTTTCCATCAAGTTTTTTTATAGCAAATGATCTGTCAAGTCTGTCTTGTCAGACTTTAGGGAGGTAAACTAATATGAAACATCTCTTATTGATGTGCTTTCTTTTTTTTCCTTATCATAAATGTCAGAGTCAGATCAATAATAACCATTTGCGAAGGGCAGAGCTGGAGGTCACCAGCCTGCAGGAGAAGGTACAGTATCTTACTGCACAGAACAAAGGACTTCTTGCTCAGCTGAATGAAGCAAAACGTAGACAAGCGGAGATTGAATGTAAGGTAAACAACATGAATAGACCATTTGCTTGCTTCTATGTTTGTAATTTGTAGTGTTTTCCACTACTAATTTATTTTCCAGTTTGACAGTGTCATCTTAAATTTACCATCTCAAAATCATTTGAGGTTTTGACAAAGCTGTTTCTTTGTGGTCTCACAAAGATAAACTTTGACTTCAAAGTGTGGTTCTGCTTTACTCTCTACTGCTGTCTGTGTGAAATGAGTAAAAAGACACTCTTCTGCTCAACAGATTCTGATTGCTATGTGCTCTGATTGTCTTAGTGACAGAAGGCAACTTCAATGCTATTACTGCAGAACTAGCTTGGGTTCAGAAATGGCAGTAAAAACCGTCTTGGAATGGAAAAATGCACAGAGAAGAGTGTTAGGGTATTCACTACCTAAACAGTAAACAGCTTATAAGAGATCAGCCTAAAAATACTGGGCAAGAAAGTGTTCATTACCATCAGTGCACCAGAGCTCTACCTGATGTTTTCATCCCAGACTTAGTTTCATAACTAAGTACATAACCGATCCCTAATAATTTCTCTTTCAGTCATGTGCATGCAATATGGAAAGGCAGTAAAGGATAAGCCCTACAAGGTTTTCTTTTGACTTGGATGAAACTTTTCCTGAAATGACTGTTGATACTTCTCTCAAAGTGCAGTCTTAGTTGGAAATTGCTGTAATTAAGACCTAATGTACTGGAGACAGTAAAGCGACTTTCAACTTCACTCTGTCTCCAAAAGATGTTTGTGGAGTTTTTTATAAAATCAGCTGGCGCTGAGTGGCCAGTAATTTCTAAATAGATGAGTTGTGTGTTAACATTCATCCCGTAACAAAATGAACGCTGCCTGTTGTACTGCAGTTGCACATTTAGCAACTTGAGAGCAGATGCTGTTACATAATGTAAGTTGGTCATATCTTAGTTATGTCCATGGTGTATCCAGACATTTTGTTTCTCTTTTTTGCTCATATAGAACACAGTTACCAGCTGGGTGTTTATTCCACGTTTTTTCCAATGTACATGTGTTTTGTTTTAACAATATATAACTTGAGGACTGGCTGAATTCTCCTCGGAAGATTCTACTGATAACGTAAATAAGAGTGTCAAGAGTGTAGTGAGTGGCTTGTCACAAAGCTGCTAAGTCTGAAGATGAATTGGCACTCTATGCATAATTTTCCTATAATATATTGTTTTTACAGACTTAATTTCTTCTTGTAATCCTTTTTCTTCAAGGTAGTGCATCAATGTAATCAATTCAGTTGTGTAGTAAAATTTCATCTTGTCTTTGCTAATCAAAGCCGTATTGTGTAATTTGTAATTGGCAACTTTTTGCTGGTTTCCCTTAGTTCTTTCCATAAGGAAAATGAAGCTACAGCAGTAGCAGCACTTGTCCTACCTATAGGTACCAAAAGTAGTTTCAGTGGCACTGTGCTAAGTAGTGTTGCTACTGACTTTGGCTTGAAATATAGAGAATATAGAGTAGGTTGAATTGAAAAAATAATTTTGCTCTGTAAATACTTAAAATAGTCAAAATAAGATGTTGCTGATGCAACAACTTCATAATCAAAACTGCAGTCTCAGTGGTCTTTCATATAATATAATGGAGCAATACAGATGTTAAGGTTATGTAGCACTAAGTATTTTAAGCTACACTTGTATTTCCACTTTGCATTTGCGAAGTTCTTTTGTCCCGATTCCCCTGGAAACTGATGTTTGAGTATTTTTTTTCTTTGTCATTTCAAGATATCTCAAGCTTTGCTCTAGTGTTGTTTGTCACTGAGGTTTTGCCATGTAACAATATTCGTACTTAAAAATCCAAGTGAGTCTTTCTAACGCACCTTCAACTCCCCAGTTCTCTTGTGTAAAACAAACAAAAAAACCCAAGTAGTATATTCTGCAGCTTGTCTCTCTTGAAACAGTATCTTATACTTAAGTAGAAATTGAAACTTGTGTAGCAAGCTGTATCTCATACCTGTGCAGTTTTCTGTCGCTGGTGTGTACTTCATGGCTTTTTATGTTTGCTACCTCTACAGCAAGGACTTCATCGCAAACAGTTTATTTGAAACACAGCAATAATCTCTCTAATCAGCTGTGTTAAAGGACCTACAACAAAAGAACTATGTCCTCACCCCAGTTGTCTTTCCTATCAAATCCTGTGGTACTAACTGAGCATATGCCTTGTTTCAGTGATAAAATGTCAGTGCCATCTAGAGCAACACTATTGACTCATCTCAGATATTTAAGTCAAATCAAGCCAAAGAGAGTCAGCTTGCAGTTGACTACATATGATCCTGTAGGCTTGTGGACTTGGCTTCATGCAGGCAGTCACACAGTAGAATTTAGCAATAATGGCTGAGCTTTGACTTTGGGTTCCTCTAAAATGGAATTAGGTGACTACAAATTCTGCTAATTAGGTACTGCAGAAAGTGTGATTTAATTACAGGGCTCTTTTTAAAACATACAGCATCTTTTCATGTAGCTACTGTGCACAAGTTTTGGCAGTTAAATTCAGTTTCAATCAAATTGTCTAAAAAAGTAAGAGTAGCAAGTATTGTGAATTAGAAGCACACATTAAATGAAGTACACATTAAAATAACTGTGATACTTGAACTAACCTACACTAACTATAGTTTGTGGAGTTCCACCATTCTGCCATGGATGCTATACCTGCGACTCACCTGTCTTTTCCAGATGTTGCACTCTACCTGGAAGTATTATTGACTCATTATGTATCCCTTTTTTCCCTGTGGTTGTACCAAGCTGGTGACAATACAACACTGGTAGATTTGTGTTCTCAAGTCTTCAGGGCTTACCTCAATAAAACAGAAAGTAGAGAAACTTCCTTCTCTTATCAAAACTCAAATGGCAAATCACTGTTAAACTTACAGCAGGAATCTGTTCATTAGTTGCAGGCATTAGTTTCATCCTACGTGGTCTTTGTTGTATACTGTCACTAAGACAGCTGAACATAAATGAGGTTGAGTATATCTCTTCTTATTTGTTTTTAGAGAAAGGTGAAATAAGTAACTTCAGTGTATCTTTGCTGTCTGTTCACAAACGAGAAGCTGAAGAATGTGGTCCTCTGAAGAATTGTCCATACCTCTTTCTTAATTTACATTATAGTGTTTCTAGAACAAAGTGTATCTGTTTCTTGGACCTGGACCTTTGTGGACAATATTTTTCACAGGTATTAGGTGGTTGTAGTTTGGAATTAGTAGTAGATGTTTACAGAATTCTATGGACTACAGAACTTTAAAAAAAAAAAAAAAAAAAGGGGGAGGGGGTCTTTAGAATATACTTTATCAGTAGGCATGGTACTCTTCAGCAGCGTAAGTTCTCTTTATGTAGTTCTGAGTAAAAAATGCACAGTTATCGATTGAAACTGGTATTATGGGTTGTCGTTAATTTATTCTTCCAGAGTAAAGAAGAAGTGATGGCAGTGCGGCTCCGTGAGGCAGACCGCATAGCAGCTGTGGCTGAACTCCAGCAGCACATTGCTGAATTAGAAATCCAGGTAACACATGCTCGTATGAAACGTGCGGCTTCGTACTCCTCCTTCTTGTACCTTTTTTCCTGTCCTTCACTTTCTTTTTTTAACCTGTTGTGAGCAAGACACTACTTGGCAAAGTGGGATAATGCTGTCTTTGTATAGTGTGCCTCCTTTATAAGCAAAGGCCTTACATTTACCTTCTGTGTGTACTGGTGAGCTTTTAATAATTGTTTCTGTACAAGCACCATGTGACTTCTTTGTTGTTACTTGTAATGAGTAATTTTCAATGCTATATCAGGTTGGAAGCATACCATTAAAAAAACCCACATTTTGATTTTGGCAGACATTCCTGTCTGCATGTAATTTTCTGCTATGATCAGAGTTAGATTCGTTCTAAAATGTACCTCCGTTATTTATTTAAACCAATACTTCTATTTAATGCTGCGTATCACTGTAGGATTTGAAGATGCATTCTGTAGCCCTTGTGCTGTTCCTTGTACTGTTCCATTTTTTTTTTCTCTTGAGCCCACTGCTCCCATAATGAGAGAATCATAAATGATTTCTATTTTTTTGGCTAGGAGAAATCTTGATGGGTTACTGCAGACTGTCATTCATGTACTTGCATGCTGTTTCCCTACCTGAATTTTGTTGTCTGTCCGTGAAGGTTTTCTTGGTTATTAATCCTGGATTCAAAGCTGCTTGTTACCTAGTTTCCTTTCTTTTTCTCTTAAACTGGCAGTGCTAGTGTCTGATTTCCCTCTGAAATTTCTCCTTCAAGATGATTTTATTTTATGGTGTGAAAGTTCAACTACTTGCATTTTTTCAAAATCTTCATGTATGGTATGAACTTGCTTCATAAAACAGTTTTTTGTTTCTTAACTCTTGGTTACCATTTTGCTAACAGCATGAGGAACATGTCAAGTAACGTGCATATTGTTTCTATAAGATCAACTTGTTTATGTAGATGACTGTACAAATAAATTTGATGGAGTTTCCATAAAGAATTTCAGTTTGAATACTTTTTCCTGTAGTGAAGCAGGCACTAAATCTATTAAAAGATAAAGCAATCAGTTGATCACATAATGCTTAGATAATGCGGTGATGAGTACATTAGAACTACTTAGATAAGTTAGGATTGCATATGACTCAGTTATCTACTAGAAAGATAGTAAGAGAATAGCTGAATTCAGGTCAGGCTTTGTCTTCTATGTTAGCAATCTGTCTGTAAAATAATTGTTTTATTCATTCCAAACTATCTGGTTTTGCAGGTGAGGAACCACCTGCACTTTTTTGCTTTTATCTACTGTAACACTGGCTTTAAATGCCATCCTGATAACTTTGGCTAAAATGGATCTTCCATAAAGCACAGTAGATCTGGTGTTATGAAATAGAGAATACAACAATCTGTTGTGTTTTTTTCTTTCACTGAATTAGAATTTTTTATGTAAACAAGTCTCTTGTAGCTCTCTCCTATTCCTTTTCCATACTTCTGCCTAAGCTGTGAGTGTCAAATTATACAGTTTTTATCATATCATGGGCATTTAAAGAATGTAGGTGCCAGAAGGGTAAACTCTTTTGTAAGTCTGCTTTATACATGCAGGGACTTCACTGCCCCTGTTTTGTCATGATATTTCACTGTCTCATTCACTTGTTTCTCTCTCCTTCCTTTTCACAGTCACTTCTTTGCATGATGCCATCTTTAGTTTTTTCTACTTTTCACAATTAGGTTGCTTTCTTTTGTCTCCTACTGAAGTGCATTTCATGTTCCAGTCTTTTTTTGTCACCTTAGATGACCACATGTTAGTGATTTTTTCATCTGTAGCCTCAAGATCCCTTGTTTTCTGTACAAATGAGAATGACTGTACTTTGTGTATAGTCAGAGCATGAAGTCATTCTGTGGCTGCAGTATGTACCTAGGAGTTTCCATGTCAGAGTTTGATGAACTACTGATCTCAAGCTTGTAGTAGTTCTGAAATATAGCTTGTGTAATTGTGCAATGCATGTTTTGAGTGTTAACTTCATACATACATTTAAAACAGCAGTGGTTTAATAGAAATAAATTCCTTTTATGTCTTCTTTCACACTGCAGACTTGTCTTGAAAATTTTCTATTGTGCTGTGGAAGATTCTCTCTGCTTATAGAACCTTGCACAGATATTTGACTGGTGTTTTGACAGCAAATATGAAACTTAAGATCAAAAGATCCTTTCAGGTGCTCAGGCTCAAAGATGTCTGAAGCATCTGCAACAACAACAAAAGTACTAATGGAGTTGTGAAGTATTTACTTCCAAAGCCAGCAAGCTAAAACAAACTATTGATCCTATTGCTTCAACAAAACCTGTTTTTTAAGGAAACATCAAGTCTCAATATGGGGATGAGGTTCTAAATAACTTTTTTCTCATTGGAGAAAGAGCTGCCTCATTTTTTTCCATTCAGCTTGCTGCTGGAATGCTGTGACCCGATGTCAGTGGTGGAGGGCCTTTTAATTGAGGCTTGCCTTAATGACTTGAAACACAACATTTAATATAAAGTGCATGTAACTAATCTTGGAGTGTGGATGTCTCAAAGTGATTATGCTGAGTAAGAGGAATCATAAATAAGTCTGCTTGTGATTATTCCGAAGCTGATGAAACTTACCACACAACCTTCATCTTTTGTATATGTGTGTGTGGAAAATGGTGATTCTGTAGGAAGCAGGGGAAAATGTAGGGATTCAGTGCAAGGTCCACATGGTCCATAGCAATGCCTGACTTAAATCGGATTTTTCTTTTTAAATGTTTGTGTAGGTGTAGGTGTGAGACATTGGCATTAACTTTGGCAGAGTATCACTACTCCCACATATAAACTGTTCTGACATGCACAAATGCTAGATTTAAATCACAGTTTGAGGTCACTCTTAGTTTTGGTTAGTAATAATGACAAGGAGAAAGAGGTAGTTTTATCGTTTAATAGTAGATGTAACTTTGTAGCAAGTTTGCTGCGATTCAGTTATAAATATTTAGTTATTTATGTATTTTGAATGTCATTTTATCTTAGGCATTGAGTTCTTGATGCTGATCTGTTAGACTTCTGTGTAAATGTGTTGAAATGCAAAAATAATCCATGGGCATTCTTACTTAAAAGTCTGAGACATTCCTTAACGATAACGTAATTGGAATGCCTAATTCACAGAAGTGACGGAGAAAAACCTTGAAGCTGTGTATAAGCAAAGCTGTCCTTTGTCAGCCATTTTTTCCTCCATTTTTTCCTCCAAGACCAAGGAATGGATATTTGCTCTTTATGCCTGTAGTCCATCAGTAAATTCCTGGGTTTGCTTCCTCAAAGAATAAATCTTTCTTGTTATTACTTGACCTGATGTAATAGCTACAAACTGCAACAAGCAAATGTTCTAACTCCTTAATATCAGCCTTTCAAATACTATTACTTGTGGTTTGTCTCTACGCTCCCTTACAGCTCTCGGGAAAATCTCTACCAAGCCTCACTAAATCTCTACCAAGCCCCACTTTCTGGTCTGTAAGAGCAGGTGTTCCTTCTGGTCATGTATAGTTGGTCCTGTTGGTTATTCAACACTGGTAGAGTTTTTGTTGCTGTTAGTTTTTTTTAGGCTTTCCTTAAAACAGTTGAAGGCAGAACAGGCTAAAAGTGAGAGGGGGAGGGAAAAAAATTTTTTTTGGAAAAATTCAGGCAAGGTTAAATTAAGCTGCAGTTATCAGTTAATGTCAGTCAGCTGGCCAAGATAAGCATGGTGCCCATGAAGCATGGACACTGGGGAAGCAGAGCTGGGAAAACTGTGGAACTCTCTTCTGCATTTTAATCTGTTTCTCTCCATTTCCATTCAAATTACTGACTTGTTGCTACCCTCCTAAAATAGTCCATGGCTAGTTTGGTATATGGAGATACAGAGCACATTTCTGTTATAGAAAATTAGTTTTACATGTGAGTAATCTCAGTAGGAAAACTCGTCTGTTGGTTAGGTTGATCTGGTCAGGGGGGTAACATCACTTCCTTCTTGGTGTGTTTCCTGGCAGATTCGGAGAATTGTCACATTTACCCATACTTAACCGTGTCAGAGCTGCTTTGAGAACAACTGTAAAGGAAGTCCATGATTGTGCTAGTTCTCTCTCCCACAGTTAAAACTTTTAGCACTATTTCACTAGAATGAAGCCTTTCTATGGCCTCTGTTTAATAAGTTTTCCAAGTACTGACTGTTGAGTAAAGAAATTGTTTCCATCTTTTCAAATTACAGGAAATGTTTTTTCTCTTATCAGTAGTGGTATGTGATGTTAGTGATGTGTTTTTTGAAAGTCTAGAATGAGTCACTGTAAAGTCACTGAAAGGACACTAGTTACCACATTTACCCTTCTGAATAAACTTCATTTACATCTTAGTGCTCTATCTTGCCACAGAGGTAAGAGTTTAAAAGCCTACCCTGAAAAGAGTCTGAGGTAGATTGGTAATAAGTAAATATTTTAAAGTCAGGGCAGGGGAAAAAAATCAAGGGTATTGAGGAAATACTCCTTAGATATTTTTAGTAAAGCTGATAGATTATTATCTGAGGAACAACTGTCTCGTGTCTCTTCATTTTTGACTACCAGTAAAACTATTGATTTGGTTTTTGTGTTTTTCATAGTTATTTATTAAAGTAAAAAAGATCCCTACATATTCTCTTAAATGATGTAATTTCTGACATTTATTTTCATACTGTAATCATCAAGAGTATACTGGAAAACAGCTACTGTTGGAATGCAACTGGAATTCTATTATTTTGACCTTCTTAATCTTAAACATTCCTTAGTTTAAAGAGCAAAAGCAGGCATAAGGTCTCCAGGGTGTTTCAGATGTTTTTGGTGAATTTCTGGTTTGAACTCCATTTTATCATAACTACTAACTATACTTAATTTTTATGTGGGGTTACTGTACAGTAACAGCTTCAGGTATTTAAGATAAGCATTCTCTGAAGCAGTTTGTCTCTATGCTATTGACTTGCCAGCTGTGTATCTTGGTCCAGTGGTTGGATTCCATATACTCAATAGTTCTTATATACATCAGGTAAACGTGCTGCTAAAGACTAACTGCTGTTTCTTGGGAAGATACAGAAATGGTTTTCTCTTAAAAAGTCAGCCGAAGGAGGACTTCAGTCTGATACTACAGCCATGTATCTCAATTTATGCTTGTCTGTGGGCAGAATTCTTACTCAGTCTAAGAAGCCAAACTTTGAGGAAAAGATACGTTCTCAGGTGCTCTTGTAGTAAGTAGATCTTGGTGTGCAGACAAGTGCAGTAACTCTAGTACTTCAAAGCAGGGTGAGTGAGGGAGGTGAGAACTCCCACAACTGAAGGTGCTTAAATATTTTAGCAGTTACTTTTTTAGTCTTCAGGGCTCATTTCCTGCCCTTCCACTGCCTGTGCTACTCCCTCCTTACGTAGCCTCTCAGTCAGTTTGGACTGCATGTGGCTGCTTCATCTGTTACAGCTACTTTTTTTTTTTTTTTTAGCAGAGCTGATAGCTGCCCACTAGGTTTTGGGTTTTTTTCCCCCTGGTACAGAGACCTGTGACTGCGCCAGTGCTGGGGGAGCTGGTCCATTTGAAGATACAGTAAGACGAGGAGAGGCCAAAATTGAAATAATGGCTTTTGAATGACACAGCACCAACTAGTATTACATTTCTAAAATCCTTCCTGAGAAGGGGAGATGGGCACTGCAGTGTTGCCAATATGAAGAAGCAGTATACTGTAGAAATCCATGTAGAGATTGATTTACTTGTGATGGGGGTTTTTAAACAAAAAGTCCTTGATTCTACATTTGCCCAACTTTAATTCCTGCGCTATTTCAATTTCTTAACCCTTTTTGCTTATTGATGTTATCTAGTTTCTTTAAGTACATTATTTCGAACTTAAAATGTCTATTAGTTGTCAGGAGGCCAGGCATCTTTGTATTGTGACCTCTCCAAATACCACAGATTTTCTGCAATTGTTCTAGCTCTATTAAAAAAAAAAAAAAGACAACAAAGGAACATTAACCACATCCTATGCATACAATATTAGATCTTTAAACTCCTTTAACACTTTAAAAGGTGTGATATGCATACCTTAAGCACACGTTAAGATACCACTTAAAATTTAACATTCATTTTTGAACCAGTCCAGTTTTCTGATAGTTTTATTCAGAAATACGAAACTGCTGAAGCACAACATAAAACCAGCTGAGTTAAACGCTTGGTTACTACTGAGCTAAATGGTACAACAGGAAGCATTCAATAACTTTGTTGTTGGTACACCTTTTCTTAACTAAAAAAAGTCAAAACCAGATTTAGAATAAAGGAACACCATGAGTAGAGCAGTTAGCTCCCCTTTTTTTTTTTTTCTAGGAGGTTTTACACAAGATAAATTTTATTTCCTTTGTGCTTGAGCACTCTTACTATTTAAGATTGATGAGATTAGGATTTTCTTCATCTTTTTTCTGTGGAAGACTTGCCAGATCAATCCATACTAAAAACACACATCTTCCAGCACATCTGCATGGCTCAACACTTGAAACGTGAAACTAGCAATGGTAATAGGATTGATTAAGAAGAAATGCATCAAGACTGTTCTGATTGTAGGCTCAGATCTTCTGCGCTTGGGCCGCAGTCTTTTGGGCAGGTGATCCTCTGTTCCCCATCTCAAGTTATTCTTAAAATAGCTGCTTTCTAGTGAACTAATTGCAACAGCCATATCCTGGCAGATAATATGATGAGGATGTAATCATTAAGAGTGCACCAGTATTGCTGCCTGAAGTATTGAATTGTTTCAAATTCTCTTCAGTGCTTGTTATTGTTTTCACTTCTCACTTTCTTTCCCACTTCCATGTCACTTGCAGCCTAACTAATTCCCTGTCCCTCTTTTCAAGGCAAATTTAATTCACATGTAGAACTGAGAACAAGGAGCTCTATCAGATTGCCCTATGCAATGGCCACATGCATACAATTGCCACATGGCTAGATCAGTTTGAAGAGTTAAAATTTTATCTATGTAATATAGTGTCATATTTGAGACTGAAAAAGCCAAGCTGAAGTTGCTAAACCTTTCTTAATAAGCCACTAAGTTAAGCATGAACTTAAAATCCCATGTGTGGTTTTCTTGTGTGAGAGAAACGTGTCAAGCATCAGTATGTTTATTGTATGCACTTTTAAGTAGTCACGGTGGCATAAAAATTAGTGCCCAAGTGTATCTAATGTAATCTGGAATTATAATGCACAGGAGGGAATCTAACCTGCAGGAGGACAGAATTTGGGGTTCATACTACTGTAGTGGAGATTTTTGCTATTTAAAGATATGTGCACAATGACAGTGGTCATTGAAAAGAGACTGTCAGGTCATTACCAAGATCCCTTGATTAGTAAAACTTCGTTGTTCTTTTTTTTATTTTTATTTTAATGGTAGTTAGGAAGTACAAGATACTGTTGTATGTATTACCTGGTGTAGGATGAGAATGAGATCTAGAACTACAGAATTCTTAGGAGAAAGTATTCTGTGTTTGTGACATATCAGAAAAATAATAGTAAGGAAAGACATTCCTATTGCTTTCTGGAATATTAAAAGGGACTGCACATACTGAAAGCTCCCTGTCATCAGATTTTGATCTCTTGTCAACTGTCACAATGAAAAACTAGTGTTAAGGATGTTACAATGAAAATTGAAATTTGCCTTTGATTAACAAATACTTATTAGAAGCTGAAAATTGCTAGCAAGTAATAAGAACTCAATATAAATATAAAATGTCTGGAAAGAGAAACAGTTTTGTATTGAGGAGAAACATCAGTCTCTTAGAGTTCTAAATAATGAAGGGTAACAAGGCTTGTACACTGTCAGATGAACAGAAATATTCACAAATATTTTTAATTGCTTTTATCTGACAGGTGTAGGATTTCAGCTGTCTGCTTATCTGATTTATAGAACAAATGATATTGTTGTAAAAACTGAAAAATATTTTAATTCTAGAACATGTGATAACTGCATGTTTTCCAGTGGTTTGCTTGTGCACCTGCATGAGTACCTTTTAAAAAAGAAATGACATAAACAACTTGGAAGGAAAAATAACATAGGTAAAAAAATACATCCTTGCTGCTCTGAGAAATGAATAGCAGCTATGAAGAAGATTCTGATACGTTGCCTAAAATTTGTGTGGCACCCTTCCAATTTCCCCACTGAAAATAGGCTCTGTGTCTTACAGAACATGGACGCAAACAGTTTGTTAGAAATACTTGTGGTTTTGTAAATTTTTTGCAGCTAGATAAAAGGATCGTCTTCTGACCTCTAGTGTTTTCAATGTTGCAAGAGGAGGTTGCAGCAGAAGTTTTCTTTTAAAAATGTGCTGTAGAAAATCACGTTGCAAGGTTCCTGTGCTAAACACATTTTGATGAACTGTCACCTCTACAAAATCTGTAAGTTCTGAAAGGAAAACTGAAACTGTCTCTGACCTCTGTTAGTGACGAGGACCTTGCAAGCCAGGCTCGTACTGACATTCAGTTTAAGCTGACTGGAGGTAGACTGTTCTTCCATGAGCAAACTTAATGTTAAATTGTTCTGTGATACATGTTAACTTTACGGTGTTATTTAGAATAAAAAACATTTAAGTTTAATGATATATTATTCCCAGTAATGTATACTGTATGTGGTATGTAGTAGCAGCTTTCAGCTATTTGTGCAGTGCTGAATTTAAGTGAGTAAATCTTATTGACTTTATTGTTAGCATATCATAACAACTTGGAAAAGCCTGCATCATGTCCTCTTATGCACACAATTCTAATATAAACTCAGATGTTTCCTCTAAAACAGCTGTGGCACCTGTCTTATATTTGGTGTAAGAAGCTGGCTTTCCATTTCTTTCTGACACCTTGTTTTGTGGTTACGTAGTAATTTGGAATCAAAGGAACAACATGCTAAAATGGAAAATTCTGTTTCAAGTGAAGGACTTACATGAACGTTTCTTCCAAGTGCTCCTGCTGTGACAAGAGATGAAATCATCCTTGTCTAAATTCTTAGCATCGGTGAAGCTTTTTCTTCAGATGAATGTAAACTGTATTACTTTTGCTCTGTAAGTTATGTTCCTTCTGTTTGTAACTTTGAATACTAACTAATAGTCATCCTTGTAAAAGGAGATGAGTTTTATATATATCATTTTTTCAATCTCTTTAGTACAAGAAAAATAATGATGTTTCTCACTTGGTGTGTGTGAATTTGAGCCGTAGATTGGCTTGGAACTGAATTCAATGTGGTGTAATGCACTACTATTCCATTGTAATTTATGTGAGTTAATAGTAAATATCACAAAGTAAGTTTGTGCTGTGTACTCTGATGCAATAAAAAAACAGCTTTAAAAGAGAAATATCTTTGAAATAGTTGACACTACTCAGGGCTCTTCTCGTTATGTAGTCAAATGGTTTGGAAGGCAGTGCACTGCTACTAAGTTCCTGGCACATGTTGTGTCCTGGTGGCGTTTCAGGGAAAGCTCTCGGTTAAAGCTTTTTGTCTTTTGAAGAGTAGTTGACATTTCTCATTCTCTGAAATTCTGTTTGCAAATTACTTTCAGCTTGCTTGTTGAAATGCATTGTTTACTTTCTTCAAGTGTAAGTAGGAATTCAGCTACTGTTAGAAAGCCACCTGTTCCACGTACAGTTGGGTTTCTGTATTGTATTGGCTGTGTGTGATTTGCAATTGGTGCAAAAACTTATAGCATTTCAGCCAAAGTTGGTGCCTGCTTCAGAAATTATTTATCTGGGGGGAAAAAACAAGTTTTTTTTTTTTTTTTTTTTTTTTTTTTTGAGATCTACCAAGGATTTGGTTTGGTCATATTAGAGATAAGCTGAAAGTTAGCGTTGGAGGCTTAATGTTTCAAGATAAAGTCACCTGCAGTTAATAACTGCTTTTACTTGACAAATAAACATCCTCTTCATCTGTTTATCATTGTACAATTTATTGTTGTACCTCTTAGAGCAGTGACATTAGGGAACATTCTTCTCTTCGCTTCTGCTCTGTAGTATTTCTGCACAATAAATATCACTATATTTTAAAACTCCTGAAGAGAAAACTAGAATTGTCATACGTAGTGTTCCCTAGTGGATCAACTTGTTCTGAGCTGCTAATGCCTCTGGATACCTGCAGAAAACTTCATCTAAGTGAAAAATGCTGAGAAGTGTGTGTGAATATCTGTGCATGATTCAAAAAAAAAAAAAAAGCAGACAACTAAAATAGCATTTTAAGATTGTATATTTGTGAACAATTTGAATAAGATTCTTTTTTTAACCAAAACAGAAAGAAGAAGGAAAGATTCAAGGGCAGCTTAATAAATCTGATTCTAACCAGTATATCAGAGAACTGAAAGATCAGATAGCTGAGCTGCATCATGAGGTAAGTGGTAAAATACTGCCTGGTATCTTGTACCTGTTGTCATATCTCTTAAGTGTAGCAGGCTTTTCTTTTCTAGTAGCTGTTAGAGCTTCATTACCTGATTTTGCCAATTTAAGTTATTTGAAATAAATGCAATAAAACGAATACTTGTATATGCATATTGTACTTGTAACCTCATGAGTAAGAAAACTAAAATTTGCTTAGTTACATGATTTGATATTACTGAGGATGGTATTTCTTCCATCTTGTTAATTTCATGAGTTGATCATACATTGCTGTGTTCAGAGATGGAAGCATGAAAACAAGCTGCTTTGCTTTCACTTGGTACAGGTCTTAAGGTTAATTCAATTAGAAAATAAACTGTTTGCATATGCAGAAGAGTCTGTAGAGATCTCTTTTGGTGTTTGCTATTATAAGGACTAATTTTTTGGTAGTGTTCTGGGATTGCTTAAAAAGAAAAAGGACGCTTGCTTTATACTGTTTAACAGATACAGTTTTTAACTACCAAAACCTTTGACCTATGAAATTTCTATCTTCAAACTTCCTTGCTTTAATAGTTGTAGTAACTATTAGTAAAAAAGATCAGAGGGTCCTGAAACTGAGATGGCTTATGTAACCTCTGTGCTCACTGGCTTATTTCAGTTCATTCGGTGCTATGAAGAAATGTCTTATCACTGCACTATGTGCAAAATGCCTGGTCACCTTTGCATTATAGTCTGCTTCCACGTGTCTTGTAATACTCAGCTCTGGTAGTAGTTAAAAACTGTAGTATGTAAGTCACTCTGAAAGTAATGCCTCCTATTTATTTCCATGGAGATACAGAAAATGCTGTTAGAGTGAGTTCTCAGCTACAAAACACAACTGTTTACCATACGTACTGCCAATAGCCAGGCATTTTCACCAGTGATGAACAAGAGCTTGCATGCCATGCTTCTAGAAATGTGTATGATCATCTGGAACATGGCTTGTCTTCCATGTCATCACCACTGCTGAAACACCACATCCACTGTTTAGTGTCTGTAAATGTTCAGCAAGCATTGGTGAATTTCACTGGGTGCTGTTTTTTTCCCACATGGAGGAATTGAGTGACTCACCTTTGTTTCACGTGCAGACACTATTGTCAGAGTGCCCTCCTGCTGCCATCTGTTGCACAACAGAATGTAGTGGAATGTTGGAGTGGAGGTTCAACCTCTACTGCCCTATCTCCAACATGTGCCTGTGACGTTGCCCAACATAACAAAATGGGAGGCATTACTTCTGGAGCAGACTGTGTATTAAATAGATAAATACAAGTAATTAATTTTGTTTGCTTTATTGATATGTGTGTGTGTATGTATGTATGTGTTTTTAACTGTGACATCTATATCTAAATGTTCCTGACCTGTAATGTACCAGGATTTTTAAATGCTGTTGCATACTGCACAGCTCTGACAGGCTGCAATTGCTGTCAAGCAGCTTTGTTACTTGTCAGTAAATTCTGTAAGCTTGTCTCGTCTGCCTTTGGTACAGAAGTAAGATCTGATGATGCTATTTATACTCTGTCCCTTAACCTCACAGTTTAACCTGCTCTGATATGATGTAAATGGCACGAGTATGTAGGCATTGCAAACTTTCTAACCAGGTTTGCATACTGGTTGTACACTGGGTGCTAGGAGTTCAGAGAAGTTCCCATTGATTAGACAGTAAACTGTTAGGTGGAAGCAACTTCTATGGAAAAAACATCTTGTTTCAGTAAGTAGTACTGAAGTAAGCAGCTAACTTGGAGGGAGGGGTAAAAGCCGTGGAAAGTTGGGCTGCTCTCATTTTGCATTAAGTAAAGTTTGAGGACTTAAGGAAAAGAGGTCATAAACTAGTTTGTCACTTATGTTGGAATGAACTACTGGAGGGAGGAAAGGGGAAGAAGTACTTTGTAGTTGCCACTTTTTTTTCTTTTAATTCAAACTGAATGAAATTAAATGATTTACAAACTGCTTAAGTTCTTCGTTTCATACACTCCCCCTTTGTGCATACAGTCACTGTATATATATTACACAGCAGCTGTCTCTACTTCCTGTTGGATGTTGCAAGGCTCGTATGTATTACCTAGATTACAGGAGTGGTATGAAAGATTAGAATTAACTTGTGTACCCACAAACTACACTGGCAGACCACAAGACACCTTTGGAGACAGAAGCAAGTGGTTTCCTGTCTGTAAGACTTTGTGATTTAGGACTGAAATGCTGAATGTTAGGTTGGTATTTGAAGCAAATCTTTGTAAAATTTGTCCTTGTCATATTACTGGATAGACTTTGTCTCTTGAATTCTGGAGAGTTTGATTTCCTGCTAGATTTCAGTTTTTTATTTATTACTGATTTATTTCAATGTAGTCTTCAGTTTTAAAGTCAGCACAATTGTCATAATAAGCTAAAGGCTCAGTATGTGTTGAAGTACCCTAAAGCAAGCAGTCTCTACAGTGACAAATTGTAGAGTGTTCTCTGCAACGTGCCGCAGAACGGTGCTTTCACAGCTGCATTAGGAAACTAGGAAGTTTCATGAAGCAGAAGCAGCAACATGCAGGAACTTGGTGCTTCCTTCCCTGAATGTGAGGTTTTCACTTTATATTTGATAATCACTGACAAGAGTATAAAATTCAAAGTATACAAGAGAATGGCACTGTTTGTCTAACTGAAGAAGTCATTACATTTTTTTAGGTGCAAGTGGAAATTATATTGTCCACATGGGATCAAGTTCCCGTTTTCAAACAACTAGCATTTGGTGTGAGATACTATGATGTATCTAAAATCTAAATGTTAAGGTGCTGATTTTGCTCGTTTCCTATCATTTTAATGCAGTTTCAACGCACTGTAGATGGTTGTGGAAGGGTTTTGTTTGTCTTAAGCTCCGTTTTTTACAATGTTTTCTTACACTTGAAGGATCTGGTAGTTGTTTTTAGCTCAGATCTGGCCAAAGAATACTCAGAAAAGAATGATGTATTTTTTCTTTGCTCTTATGTAAGACAAGTCATTGGCACTTCTGGCCTATAAAATATTCTTTAAAACTCTCAATTTCTACTCTTTGTGTTCTTAAGGGGAAAAAAAGACATTAGTTTCAGATTAAAAAAAGAGTTTGAGATATCTGTGGGGTCAATGAAACCTGTGCGTTTGTCATTTTGGACTATAGCTTTCAAAAGGTACTATGGTCTCTGTCATCACTTCTCATTCCCCAGGAACGTGTACCCCCTATAAAAGACTAAATTAGGACTTGGCTGTGAACTCACTCTAAAAGCATAATAAATACAGAAAAGAGTTAAAATAAAAGTGTTGAATATGTAAGCTGTTCAGTGCCCTTCACTTTGTTTCTTACACTGTTTAGTCACCTCCAGCAGCCAGCATAACTTGTGCCTTTAAGGAGGGAGATCAGCTAGTTGCTGCTTATCTGTCTGTGCTGTGCATTTATTCACTTCTCTCCCAGGGCATGAATTAAGATCCTCAAGTGAAATGGGAGGAGGAATAAATTCCTGCAGATGTACAAATGTCATTTTTATCACTGATAAGAGTACTTACTGAAAGCTAGGAGGAATTACTGAAGTGTTTCCATCTTGTTATAGTCTTTATGAGGTGCCAGCTATTGACCAATGTCAGGGACAGTACGTGGAGCTAATTTTGTGGTAGCTGCTCTATAGGAGGTGCTTTTTATAAAATAATTGCTCAACATATTTTGAGGGGAATAATGAGAAAATCTTGTGTGTTTTCTGTATTGGAATGAAAACCAGAATCCTGATGTTACTGTGCTACGAAGGTTAGTGTTCAAAAATTAGAAAAGCCTCTGCCAACTGTCCTCATTAGCAACATTTCAGCAGGGCTGGTGGAAAAGATGACAGATGACTGAAGCATTATTTTCCAAAACAAATTTTTGAGGTTTTTTAGAAGACTATAATGATTTCAAAAAAAATTATGGTGATTTAAATTCTTGTGTCTTTACAGTGAAGAAAGGGGGATTTTTTGGAAGTATCTTCCCTTTTTTTAGTATTTAAAAACTCAATGAGCTCTCAAAGTAGAGACTAGTAGTTTACTGACTTTTCCCACTTCTATAATTTTATCTAGGGATGGAACTGATGTTACATTGTAAGAAACTAATGCAGTCAGTAAGATTCTGATATAGATATTATCTCATGGTCTGATCTCATTTCTGGCGAGCTTACGTTTTAAGATTGCCTTAATGAAAAGAGATATAAAAGTTGGAGATTACATACAATGCTTTTAAAAGATTTTGCTTGTGTGATAAAATTCAAGACACTTTAGGTAATTACTTTGAAGATAATGCATAAGATATGACCAAAGGAGTAATTGGTAATATAGCTAAAGCTAAGAATTAAGGCTATATTTTGGAACTTAGTGTAGCTTTCTAGACTTTTACTGCTGAAACTAGATTGGAGGAGGGAAAGTAAGCAATAGCCATCAACAAGAAGGATGAGAAATCTCATACACGTCACATATACAACAATCAAATAGAATTTGACATGTTATAATATGCGGGAGGGACGTTCAAACCATGTTAACAATTCCTTTTGGTCTTAAAATACTGTGAAGTTGTATGGTAAGTAAGCTGTGTTTAAAAACTGCCAAATTATTTCCTCTGTATTTCTGGCATACTACCAAGGAGCATTCTGTCTTTCCTCTTTATTTTCTTACTAGTTCTCCTTTGAGTCAGATTTAGTGCTTAGCAAATCAGATGCTCCATAATCTGAAATGCCTCTAGACAAGAAGCAGGGAAAGCAATTCTGAACTTCGCTCTCATGTGCTTGAACTGCTGTTGTTCAGGTACTCTGTTTGGATGTGCCTGTGCTGCATTTGTCACTGCAGTGTGGGCACATCTTTAAATGGCATTTATAGCTGTGAATGGGTTGTATGTAGATTTGGGTAATGAATGTAGAAGGATTAATTGGAGGAAGCAAATTCTAGTTTGAACTACTAGAAACAAAGATCTTCACTGAAGACATTTATAGGGTGGTGACTTGTAGAGTAACAAATCATATGGGTTAGTGAGTGGAGATCAAATGGATCAGCATGTAGATCTTGGGAATAGATTTAACTAATTTCATCAGAACTAGATATAGGGAAGTCCCAGAAAGTCTTAGTACTTTACATGTAATATTTACATTGAACATAATACTTAGTCTCTTGTCAACTTCCTCTCCTTTCTATTGGCGATAATGAGGTTCAGGAAAGATTGGAAGAAGCATACTGTTTACTTTTCATGTAGTACTGGCAGATATGCATTGGGCTCTTTGTGACTGTCGTTTTTTTTGTTCTTGCTTTTGTAAAAGCAGTTAATTTCTATGATTTCTGTCAATTTTTACTGTTCTTAATTCATAGTTTTCACTATGCTTGCTAGAAATACTGTATTAAATTATGCAAAGTAGTTTTCAATACTGCCTAGAACCACATTATCACCTTCTAGTAGTTTGCTTTACTGGATGAATGCTTTCAAAATATGTGGTTCTGTAAATGTTTTCTTACTTGATAAGAAATGCCGTCTTTGAAAGGAAATATGTTAGCCCTCAGATTTACAAAGCATTTCAACTTGTGGTAGAAGTCTATAGCACAATAAATCAAGAGCTTTTCTTCCTCCATATCTTGCAAGCACAGTTGGACAAGAGACCATCAGATTTTCCCTCCCCACAAGTGAAGTTCTTGCAAAGCTTCTGGACAGCTAAAAATGTAGTTGGTCTACTGGTACGTGTCAAAGATACAGAGCCTCCGTGCTGGTGGAGTCTGATTTAAGTGGTTGTGGTCAGTCTGAGGAACCTGTGATGTGATAAGATAGCGTTTGTGAGGTCATGTGGTTTGTGAACTCCAAGTCTAATGTAGCAGCTTTGTCTACACAGGATAGTTAAATATATACTGTGTGCTTTAGAAAAGTGAATTGCTTTATTCCTTTAATTCAGCCTCTCCTTGAGAGTCAAAAGATGTTAGACTGGCTGGATAATACCAATATTGATACAGAAGTATGATGCTGAACAGATATGGAGTCCCATTACTTTCCCATTACTTTATCCAGTTCAGTTAATTGTTCTTCATAAAAGAGTTGGCTTTAAAAACTGTCTGGCTTAAACTAAGCAGTGAACAAGTAAAAGCACTGTTGCTGTGTCTATTTTGTGAAAATTGGTGGATTATTTTGATTAGTTTTGAGTAGGTGTTTGTAGCCTAAAACAGACATGCTACACTTGTCCAAAAAGGTAGGATTGATTTCATAGTGATTTTAAATTACACGCTCCTCAGTAACACCTTCAACAAAATGATGGATGAACAGTGTAACCAGGCACAGTGATGCAGTCTCCTCTCAGGGCAGGTATGACTTTGTTCACTATGGTGGGACTAGAAGATGAGGGCAACAGTTTTAGATACAAATCTTAGCTTTCACTGCCACTATGGCAGATTAGATTTGATGATAAAATAAATGAAGTTTGGTGATTGTAGGAACATTTCCCTTTTATGTGTTCTCTTTTCTGATTGTATCCTGCTGCATCTAAGCTCCAGATCTGTCTTGTGGAGAAATACACTAGTTACTGATTGCAGTAATAGAAGTGAGTGCACCTACCTACACTGAACTATACAGAGTCCCTGTTTGGTGTTTACCTGGGTTGTCAAAGGAAGTAAACTGATCATAAGTAACGTTATTTTACTATTGAGGCAGTAATGCTCTTGAGTCATTTTGTTGTTGCTTTTAAGCTGTGTGATCTGTCTACTGTATTACGTAGAGCTTTGTCAGGATCTGTCGTGTTTTTCTGCTTATGAAAGTTCTGTTAGGAATTCAGAAGTGGAAGAAGTACTGGTTTGAACTTAGAGTAATTGCTCCTTGGAAAAAATTGTCAGCCACCATGCACAGGTGCCATCTATTTCCTACTTGAGAAATAGATCTGGAGAAGAATGCTGTGTGTTAGCATGTTTCTACCCCTTCTGAAATGTTTATTGTTCTCTGAAACGCAGGCAGCACAGATAGAAGTAATTTCAGGTATCAGGCAAAAATAAATGTTACTTTGTCTGCTTGAAAATGCTGAGGTTAACTCCCTGTTTTAAAAGAATAGAGTAAAAGTGCAAAATGATCATTTCCTGTAACTGTGTGCATTATGGGTATGTTTTCAGTCTCTGCATCAGCCAGTGTGCTCCAGCTAGCGCCTGAGGTTTCGGTCATTTTTCTATTTATAGACACATGCTCTAGGGAAAAGGAGCAGTGAGATTTAGGTAGCTCCTTGGGTCTACGATAATCACAGTACATTCAATGTGATCATGCTGCTGTTTTAAAATGTTTTTGTTGCCATGTCCTCCAAATAAACACTTTCATTAGAACTTCTTGTGGGAAGAGTTTCTGGGAACTTTCCTTCCACCTACCAACTAGCTACTTATAGAAACTTCCCAAGGCTAATGTAGCTTAGAACTTTTTGGAATTGCATATGATCTCATTACAACAAATTTGTCAAGATCTCCCTCAACAGTCAGAACACGACTTAGTTACCAGAGACTGATTTTTTTTTTTTATTTTATTTTAAATATACATAGTTTAAAATTTGAGTACTTTCTTAGCACTGTTTTTTATTTCATACTTGATACAGAATTTCAAAGGTTAATTTGATTACATGGCTGTAGATCAAAAACAGTCTTTAACCATATAGAGCAGTGATCAAAAAGTCATGACCTCCCATTGATCGGTTTATTGGTTTCCTGTTCTGATTCACTGGAAACCTTCTGGTCTGTATGCTTGTTGCTAGTTCTAATCTTTGTCACGTTTGCAACACAGCAATACTGTCTTTACTAAAACTGATATACAACATATATTTACCATATTTCCTTTTGAATCTAGAGCTCCTTAATTAAAGTACTAAAAATGTCTTTTATTTTAAACAAGGCAGAAAATGTACACTCACAGTCAGAGCAATGTGGAATGCATATTGAAACAACTAGCGATGAGCTTTAATGCATTAAAGCTACCTCATAGTTTATTCAACTTGTTGGCATCTGTAGGGTTTTTATCAAGCCTTCTACACTACAGTGAAACTGAACATGATTCACAGAAACTAGCAATTTAAAACAGTCCACATATTGAGCACTGTAAGAGAATATATCTTTAAAAGCATGGAATGGCTAAGTCTTGGAAATTTCTTGCTGCTGTTTCGCTTTGCACTTGTGACACATTAAGCAGTGGCTTAAATTCTGTCAAGTAATATGGTCAGCAAAATTAATTTGTGGTAAATACAAACATATTGGCACACAAATTTGTTTTTAACCCTTTTGTTTTTGTTAAAGGGTGACCTGAAGATAACTGTTTTAACAGGATAATTTTGTTAGTTAATCACATAATGAACTTAGAATTCAAATTGTCTAGATTAATCTAGGAAAAAAAATAATCTTTGGGCTTTTGTCTTTCAAGAACAGCAGCCATATTTGTACAACCAAAAAAGCAGCCCATGTCCTTTCTGGTAAATTATGCTATGGCCCCTGTTTGGGCCCACAATAAAATACCAAACTATCACTAACTTTTAATGTCCATTGTGAATTTTGTAGACTTCCTATTTTAATCACATCAAACTCTGTCTCAATTAGGCAAATGTGCTGAGTCCCAGACAGTCCTGAGTATGCTTGGGCATGGTTTAAGATTCTCCTGCAGTGGCTGGCTAACACCATGATTTCAGAGAGACTGGCTCAACTCCTATGCTGTTCATTTATTGAATACTCCTGTTTTGTACTGCCTTGCAAACACGGCTTTTGAGAGTATGGAGAAGAGGAAAATATAAATGCTAAAGCTATGTTATGGTTATTTCAATCTGCTAGAACCCAAATTTATATGGAAGCCCTCACCTCTGCACTTCAGACTGACTTTGTAATGGGGTTTTTGTCCATGTATTAAAATTCTGTATTAAAATTTTCTTGAAATAGTTTTGCAGTCTCTTAATGCACTTTCAAATGCATTCACTCATATTTCTATTTGTGTCTCTTCAACAATGCTGAACATTTTGAAGGACTTGCATTTCAACAAAATCTCAACAATTTCCTAATTTTCATTAGGTTTTTTTTAATAATGTGAAATTAAATCTCAGAGGAAGTAAATATGGCATCATAGTAATACTACTTACTTACAAACATATTTGTCTGTCGTGTCCATCTCAAAATGTGTACGTTGTAGCTCAAGCTGAAGTGGAACTTCAGTAAATCGTTAAAACTCCAAATTGTTCTGGAATGGTCTCAATAGCTTAAGTCATAATACTTCAAATAAAAGCTGTCTGAAAACATGAAGATGTAACCTATTTCCTGAATTCCTCTGCTAAGAATATCTGTGCAGATCTCCATATCTGCCTCAAAGTGAAAGAAAAAACAATTTCACTTCTTTCTTTTCATTTTTTTGTCTTGGTTTTGTGTATTTCTCACAAATCTTTTGTGGTCTGCAGAATGTACTTTTTTCTGCTTCATTTTCTAAGTCTAGTGGTAGATGGAGCAATGGAGAATCCAAAATGGCTTTTGTAAGAGATGCAAGGATGGCCATTTCCATAACTTTTCGTATGGATCTCACTGAACAGAATCCCATGCAGGTCCTTCTCGACTGTTGCTCTTCTAAACAATGAGTCCATGTTATTAAGGCCTCTCCCTCAGGAAAAACAGCAATGATCAGGTGAACTTGAGTAAGCAGAGTAAATGGGAGTTCCTGGATTTGGCATCTATCCTGGTTGGTTTGGGCTTCTTGAATCATCAGTAATTTCCAGGAATGACCCTTCTGTCTGACATTGCTGGTAGCTGTGTTTATAGCAATGGCTTTGGGGTGGGCGGGGGTGGGGAGGGGTGATGGACAAAAACAAACAACAACAGCAAACAAGTTTAATGTTCAGTAATGTGAAACAGGAAATTCACTGGTGCTGAAATAAAAGCCACAACCTTGAGTCTGGTCCTGGTTATACTGACAGTGCAATTCTAGTTTAGCGAATATTTTACGTTTATTTTAAAAATTGTTAGCAACTGTTGTCTTGTTTGTAACACAAAGAAAGCCTGCTGTGATTTACATTGCTGAATATTTTACGTGTTTGTTTGCTTGAAGGTTGTGCAAGTTATCAGGAAGGTCTCAAAAAACCAAAACTCCTGCTTTTCGCATATAATCCTCATATAAACTGCATCATAACTGAGGAAAATGAAGGATGCCTTTCAGATATACATTTGTTACATTAACCTGTTCGTTGCATGATGTTGTTCTGCTTTTCTTAAATCTGAGTTTTCAGAGAGCAATAATTACAAGTTTTCATTAAAATGCTCTGATGCAGTTCTGTTGCAGTGCATAGCAAGCAGTCCTTGTATAAGGAAGTTGATTTTATTGGGGAACTTTACAACCAGCATTTGCATTGTAGCTCTACAGCCATTTGACTTGCTCAGAATCCTTTTAAATGAAGGATTGCTAATATTAGTTTCTGCATCTGTTTAGTTTAGCTCATGATTTCTCCATTTGTGCAGCGTTCATGTAGTGATGGTTTCGCTATGAATGTGGCTCACTGTGGATGTACAAACTCATTTAAAAATGGGTTTCAGAAGGCATGAGATGTCTAAAGGAGATGCTTGTGTTCGTGGAAGTGAAAATGTAGCGTGAAAATGCTTGTTAACATTGTTTGTTCTTCTTGTGTGTACATGTAGAAATGCTTCAACATTATGTCAACTAGACATAATACTGATATTTGTCTTTCAAGTTACACTTCCCATTTGTTCATTCTGAAAAGCTGTGACTGCTTCATTTTTTTTATATGAGCATTTTTCCAAAGGAAGTTGCTGGGAGTCTTTTAAACAGAAACAGCAATATGCTAGTGTGTGCATTGGACTGGAGTGCAACAAACTTATGTCTCTTGCCAGTAACAGCTTTATAACACCCACATGAGTGGTCGTGTTTATATACATATATATTCTGATCTAATTTGTGTATCGCTTACATACCTTGTTGTGAGTAGATTCAATTTGTACTGACAGGCATTCTTAGAATCCTTGATTTTTTCAGAATTGGATAAATCTCAAGAATGATGACTGAAGCCTCTTGAAGGAAATAGCGTCTTCAACTTCTTTCCATCCACCAATTCCAAGCTTTAAAAAAAACAAACAAACAAACAACAACACAGAAAATGTCAGGGGTTAAGCAAAAACATTTCCTAGGGTTTAAGCAGAACTTCTAATTGTAAAAGCCTCAACTTACCACTTATATTTAAAAAAACAAAGGGACTTAGCTGCAAGCGAGTTAAGTTTTTGATAATCACCTTTCATTTAACATTGAAGAAATTATGTCTTGTACTAAAACGTCTGAATTTCTCTTTACTATCTCTCCCTTATGCCTGGCTCGATGAGGCAGTCAGCATCAGGTAAGAAAGTTTATTGGGGTTCAAGCATCTGATTGCTAATACTGACAGATTTTTTTTCTTTTTTGTACTTGTGGAAGTACCCCATTATTTATGAGTCTTTCAATATGTTGACCAACAGGACGTGCAGATTCTCTTTAGAATGCTGAATCTTTTAAGCCCAAAAAGATGTGTACATGTGAATATTAAGTCATTTACTTGTGACAGTTGTGTTTTGGGATCAAATGGCTTTTGAAGGAATAACAGTTAAGTATATTTTAGTTGCATATTTTTATTAACTCTTTGAAATATTCCGAAGATCGTATTCATGTGTTATAGTGAAAACTGGCCAAAAGCTGCAGTCATCTAGGCGATATGACCTGAATTTGAGAATTAAAGCAAGACTGCGGGTTTACCAGACCTAGTTTTACAGACTGTATGGGATTTGAGGTTGTTGCAAAACTGAAGCAGTAGAAACGACCAAAATTCATCTGAATTGGGGTGAGACGTGTCTAGTTCCCTTCATGAGAAGTAGAGTCAGACCTAGGACTGAAAGGATAAAGTGGAACTGGCTGTCTTTACAAAAGAGAACGTAAGTGACAGATCCGAGTGTGTACCCAGGCTGTAAGTCCATATTATGTTCAACATGGCTGCAAGAAAAAAAGCTGTTGTTTTTCTTCAGATGAAATGATAAGAAGCAGTAAAACTAGGTGTTTTTTTTTCCCCTTGAGTCCTTAATTAGACTTCCAAATACATTGATACAATGTTTTGCTACATCAATAACATCTTGACCTGACCTTTACTATGTTAAACTTTTTCTATGTTCAAATAATACACTGATGGTAGAGATCTCAAGAAGTCACTCAAAACTCAGTGAACAAAAAAATGTGATTTATCAACTGGAAAATCTTAAGCTATGCCTGCTAGTAGCAAACATGGAGTGGCTATTTACAATTCAGGAAAAGTATTTTATAGTTATTACTGAGACTCCTATAGTATCACTGGTTCAGTGTACGACAGCAACAAGAACCAACAAAACGATGTTGAGAATTAAGAGGCAGAATATTAAAAACAAAAGAAATACCACTTTATTGCCACTACAAAACTTTAGTGCAAGGATACTCCCTGTGCCACAAGCTGGATGTAGAGAAGTTAAGGAAAGGCTGGAAGGAAGTTAAGGAGCAACTAAAATCAGTGGTTTAGAATGTAACCTGCTGGAGGGAACGGGGGGGATTGGACTAGAGCATCCCCAGTAGTCTCTTCCAGCCCTTACACGTCTGTGATTGTGTGAGTGCTGCTGCTTCATGAGGAAAGGCTAAAATAGATGGGACTCATTGATTTTGCAGGTAAGGCAAAGGAAAGAATTGTGATCAGGACTTCAGGATCCTGACTGAGTTGTTTAGTAAAAGGTGAAAAAACATCTGATAACAACTTCTAACTGATACTAGTTAGCATCTATTACATTGGAATGCATACTGTCTACAAGTTGCTCCAAACGCTTTGAGAAGCCTTCCCAAGCCCTCCTGCTGCAGCAAATGCTACAGATAATGGGTTTATTTCAGAAACATGCCTAAATAAATGTTAGATTGAGGTGCCCTTGAAACATATTCCATTCTGAAAGTACTTAAAACTGAAAGTAGTGTGAAGGTCTTCACCCTCATCTGTTGGATGCTTTTAATTTCTTGAAGATCAGTTGATTCCAGTGTCTCATTTTATTAACATTCATATTTGAAAGAATTTAAGATGCAAGTCTTAAATCTGTATTTCAGTTAAATTTTCATTGTTTTCAAACTATGGTGCACTATCACAAAACCCTATGTATCAACAGCGTGTTACTTCTGTTTTACAATTAGAAATCTATATGAATGACAGCATGCGCACTTCAAGTGTGGTGATTTTTTTTACAAGTATCACGGTGTTTTGTTTTGTTTTTACATATGGCTGAACTGGATCTTTCCAAGCTGGAAGGGACCCTGGAGTCTGCTTAACCAGCTGCTCAGAACAATGTTGGCCAATGATTTCAGAACAGGTTGCTCAGGACTTTGTCATGCGGTTGCTGAAAACCACAGAGGATGGAGATGCTCAGTCTCTCAGCAACCTACTCTAAGTCTTAATTAGCCTTGCAGTAATTATTGTGCCTTCGTATTCAAACAACCTTCTGTGTTATGATCATTGTCTTCTCCCATCATACATTTCAGTGAAGAGCACAGTTTTTAGTCATCTTATGGCATGAGCTTCTGCCTTTTAACTTTTTGGTGATGTCCAGTGAGTCTTTCCATCAGCTTCTTGTACTGATGAATACTTGAGGTAACGAATGCAAAGTCGTGTGCAGTCTGGGTACCAGATGAAGTAAGAACCCGTAATGTACTGGCTGTGCTTTTGTCCATACAGTGTACTGTGCTGTTAACCTTGCTCACTGCTTGGAGATACTGCTGTCTCCAAGCCTATCATGTATCAAGGCTCCCACAAAATCTTACTCAGAGTTAGTGTTGTCCCCGTGATACAAATTCTGTGCTACAGAGTTTCTGTATTTCACTGTGCAAGTCATTTTTCAAGCAGACGGATGTTGCAGGACTATATGACTGCACAGTCTTCTCGCACATTCTCTGCAGTATGTTCATGTTTCTTCCTAGCAATATAATTCCTTTTGAATGTGAGTAGTTGAACAAGAAGGCAGGCAAGGGTAAAGCTGCAGACCAAAAGAAGTGTTTCTTGAGGGCAACAGATTGTCTTTTTGTTGCCTTAATGAGAGAATACATGTTACAGTTTTCCCACACTCTTCAGGATTTTGCATGGCCAGTAATACCATTTTTTCCTTAGAGAGCCTTTTTCTTAGACTTACACTTGGTGTTTGGGTGTTTGAAACTGCTAAGCTGTGATTTTTGTCATGTTCCCTAAAGGCGTTCATCTAAAGGTTTATCTAAAGGTATCGCACGCTGAAGGTTTCAGGAGAGCATTCAAGGTCACTGGCTTGGCTCTCAGAGTTCAACTGACGTTGAATATCACCTTTACAGTTCAGATGAACTAATGGCTTAAGTGTGCAGACATGGAAGCATTCATTTCTTACTGAAATGTGACATTTGTAGTCACTTGTATGTGTGCTTTTTTGAGCCTTCGGTCATGTTGGACAGGAGCTGTAGGGCTGTTCTGTCTTTCTGGGGTAAATTTTTTACTGAATAAAACTGCTGTTCTGGAAACACCATGTTGCAGCTAGTCGTGTTGCAAGATATTGTTAGGGGCAATACTTGTAAGTAATGCAAGAATCTCAGTGTCCACATATATGAAGTAGTAAGAGTTGCTTGTTCCTGACAAACGTTGCTGTCTAATATCTTACACGTGGCATAAGGAGATGTTGCATCATGCAGTGCGAGTGTGAAACTTGTTTTGCTCGTCTTTAAACGAGTTCCTTGTGAAACAACTGCAACTTAAGTGTACAAGAACATTCCAATACTAGTTAGTATGCATAGTTGCCTCCAAGTTTTAAGTCTGCAGTATGAGCCTATGTTCCTAACAGGAGCATTCTGATAAACATCAAAGTGATCAGATATATGGAGCTTTTACGTACCATTTACATTTGATTTGAGGCTTCTAGAATGATTGAGATTCTTGCAACCTTTTTTCCAAACGGTTTTACTTGCATTTCTTACGTAAGCCCAGTGTGAATATCAAAATTCCTTTTTCCCCAAAAGAACAGGTAAAATCTGTTACTGATACAAACAGCAAGGACCTGCGTGCTGCTCTTATTTATCAAGCTGAATATCACTTCAAATTTCTGAAACATGGAATAGGTTTGTGATGCAAGTAGCTTCTCAGGCTTTTTCTCTCTACTTTCCAGATCTGACACTGTTAGGAGTTGCTTACAAAATAGCACCTGATGCATCCTCCTTTTTAAGCAGGCAAGAATGACATTAGGAAGTTTCTGTAATGCATTTCAACGTCTTTCTAATTCCTTAGGATTCTTATCATAATACTTAACAGTTGCTAAGTATTGACTCTGAGGCAATTGGCACTAAAAGTTAGGACAAGTGAATTTCTAAAGAAAAACTATCTCAGGGAAGTCTTCTGGGGGCCATGGTTATTTTGACTTAATGAACAGGGGATTTGCCAGAGCTTCAGGTTTTACATTCAGAAACATGGTTGAATACGTGGTTAAGTAGCTTATAACTCCAGATTGCATTTTGAACTAGTTATTATATCTGGCCACAGCCTGAGAATCCTTTTCCTCATTTGGTTTCTTAAAATTGAAATTATGATCTATTTATATTGTATGGGGAAGCTTCTCTTATTGTCTTGAAATATCACCAGCTCTGAACTAGATATTGAAAGGCTGCCTAATCTTGCAGTGTAGACAGAACTGAGGGTGTTTGCTGTGTGCTTTTTTCTGTGGCTGTATGAAACTAGCAATACTACATCTGGATCCTTCTGCTTAGGAGTAGGGGAGGGCTTTTCTCAAGTTGAGAAATCAGTGATGGGGAAAGGATGGAACTTCAAAGGTATAAGATGTGAAGGCCAAAAGTGCTGTCAAAATGAGTTGTGCACTCCAGAAAACTAACAATCAACCATTCTCGTGGGGTTGCTAAAGATGCAGTGAGTAGCTTGGAGAAATCTGTCACTTGTGATTCTGGGTACCTTGATTATTAAGCTTTAAAACTGAAATAGTCCGGGTGTGCGAGAAGAATTTTGGAGCATTTAAAGTACTCTTTGAGGCATTCTTTCAAGTTCTCGGGACAGCCAGAAATGAGAAGTCATTTTGTTCAGCTTCCAGAAGTCATTAGGAAATATTCTACATCTAAGTTAAATTAGTTGAGGAGAGATTATTGGAAGTGAGTGGTTTTGTTTTGATTTTGCTGCTGGACTCTTGAACTCTGATTACCTTAAATCCCACTTGTTTGGTGGTTTGTTGTTTTTTGTTTTTGTGTTTTGTTTTTTTTTGACAGATCAAATGCTTAAAAGGACAGAGAGACTTCTCAGACCAACCCACTTTTGATGGGATCCACATTGTCAACCATTTCACAGGAGATGATGAGTCATTTCATTCTTCTGATGAAGATTTTATAACTAACTCCATACAGGAGAGTGGGGTAAACTTTCACTTACGCAGGAGGACTGGTCAGATGGCTTTGGATCACGCAGTTGTAGGCAGCAGTGACAGTGAGACAGAAGAAAGCACACTCCAGACTGGAAACATGGACAAGATGGTTTCCAAACAGAGGAGAATGGAATCTTACTCTACTACTGTGTGATGATCACTGTGACTAGCATTTGAAGACTTCTGTGTTTCTTTAAGGCTTAAATTGTCAGATAATTGAAGGCATCCAGCAGTTGGTTTAAGTAACTACTGGATCTGTTCTGGCCTGTGATAAATACACACGTGTACTGTCCACCTGCCTTCTCTTTGCCAAATCTTGCTAGTGACGTACCGTTGCTGTGACGCAGGCTGGGAAGAAGTTAATGGATGACAGTTCTGACAGTATTACTGAATGTTCCTTGTTTTAGAAACTGCAAATATATAATTTCTTTAAATGTGTGAGAAACCCTTTTGCTGTTCACAAGGATGGGAATTATTTTCCTCAAAAGAAATCGCTCTTGTGCAATATTTTATGCTCTGAACAAATGTGTATGTTTTACATCGTTATCCATTTGTGATCAAGATGGACTCTAACCATCTGATCGTATGGCATATATATAATTATGCTTCTCAATTACTTCTGTTTTATTAAAGTTACCAAATGCCCACAGAAGGCTTGAAAGAGAAGCCATAATCTATACTACTTCCTATATACAAGTACTGGTCACTAATGTCATAAAGGTGTTTTTCACCCTTTTCACTTAAATTTATGTGCATCTGCTTTTGATGTTGCTAAATAATACCTGGTCTGAATATATTAACTACAATAATGTTTATTTTGTACATATTTATATAACTGCACCAAGCTGAAAATGTATATTATACCATTTTATACGAGGAATGTAAATGTTGCAATATGACTGTCTCATATTCTACCTGGAAAATGAATTCTGTATATACACACTAGAAATGAATTGCTAAATAAAAGCAAAACACTAACTTTACATTTAGTTTCGGTCTAGCTAGCTAACGAATTCCTGTCTAACTGAAATGCTTGTTCAAAACACTATTGACTGAAATCTTTTACCTTCATATATATGTAATGAAAATAAATTTTTCACAATTTAACAAGGTTGCAGCATTTACTGTGTAGTCACTTCTAAGCTACAGCCCTTGGTTACCCTCCGGCTCTGAATTAGAGCGGTACTTTGAATAAAAAGAAAGATTTGTGTATTCCAGTTAACAGTTCTAATGAGAGTATCAGTGCACTGAAAATGTCTGTGTTTAGTTTTCTTGCAGTTTTTTATTGCCATTATCTGAGAAATAGTATAGATCCTGTCACCAGGATAGCTTTTTGTTAGCCAAAGTGTGAGTGCTGAGCAATTCTGCTTTCCCCCTCTCCTGTAAACTAAGATCCAATAACACAGCCCCCTGCCTTGGTTCTTGAACAGAACAACTTCATCTAACATTGCCATATGAACACCCTTGGAGACAAGCTAGTTAGCAATTTTCACCACTATTAATATTCTTATCATACATAAACAGTTCTTGGAATTTGTTTTCAAGTAGTATTTGCAACTGTATTTTATTTAAGAATAAAGAAGGGCTGTGTTGGCAGTAATAGCACGCATGTTAAGTGTGAGAAGCAGCCTAGCTATTAAAAATCATGGAACTGTGGCAGCATAGTGCTGAAGATGTTTGAAGAACATCTGAGCTCCTGGGAAAACGGCAGAAGGGAGGAGGAAGAATATTTCAAGGAACAAATAGGGAAGGCTGAATGGAGGAAGCATCTTCTGGGTGACTCAGCTGCTTTATTTGTTTACGCAATGCAATTTAAATCTCAAAGCAAACGGGTGAAAAGTTTTAAGTTGCCCACTTCTGCAAGTTCTGCCTTGCCTCATTTCTTCAAACTATTCCCACATCTTGCTGCTGCCTACACCGTATGCTGTATAGCTCGTGGAAATTGTCATCTCTGAGGAGGATTAGCTTGACTTTGGTTCTAATTGCTATTAGAAATCTCATGTGCAAGAACAAGCCGTGCCTGCTTTCTTTGCTAACAAGTAACATTTTTTTTCTTTCCAGTGAGGATCCAGTGACATATTTTGCAGCTGGGTAATTGTTACCTAAGGTGATGGGTGATAAGGTCTTGTTGCCTGTCATCAATACCAGCTGCAAGCCTCTCTTAAAGGTAATGTTCCATAATAAGTGGCAGGAGCAAAATGCAGTTGGAGGTCTGTATAAATGCTTGAGTGCTATAATTTTGCCTTAACCGCCTTACTGTTCAAGTGCTAGTAAATAAGATCAGTTAACAGGAGTTCTTTCCTGAACTTTTGTATTTTTAAGTATTGCTATATTGCAGACGCTGAGTAACAGCACAAATAAAAATGTCAAGGGAAAAGCAAAGGCCTTTATCCAACTACTGCACCTGTTTTAGAGATGAAGGTCAGTGGTTGAACATGCTGCAGTTTCAGAAGTTTTATGTGGAACATCCTCAGAGGGCAACACAAAGAATGCTGTTGAGAATAATCATACTTCTTCAGATGTTCTGCTACAAATGAAACTAATTTCTTTGCCTATGTGTGTTACAATCTGAATATGCACCAGAATAATGGCAATATATTAACAGTGTAGGTGGTACATTTACTAGTAAGTCAATAAATAAAGCATATTAATTATGCTACACATCGTGACCTTGCTTATGTGACCTTCTAAAAAACTTCATAGCTCTCTTAGGTTTGTTGCTTTGCTACATTCAGGCTGCAGAAACTCAATGTGAGTGTTAAAAAGTTAAAATCACGTGAACACAGAAGTTAGCCTCAATATGTGCATATTCAAGAATTCTGAATTTCGGTAGTGTCATACACAGTTTCCATTTAAATTCTATGTTTGGTAGTAAAAAATGGTTCTGTTTGCCCGGTCTCACAATCAAATACTTTCATTAGCTACAAAAGCTTGAACGTTTACTTTTTTGTTTTTGTTGTTCCTTCCTGTACCTTGCAAAGGTACAACTATTTTAGGATCTGATAGCGTGGGCTGTTGTGCTCAAAGGAGGGCTGCGAAGATGGAGAAGGCTCTAGAAGGCAAGGCGTGTGAGGACTGGCTGCAGTCACTGGGACTGCGCAAAGCAGAGCCGACGGAGGGGAGGCTTCACGGTGTGCAGCTCCTCGCGGGGAGCAGAGGGGCAGCGCTGAGCTCTGCTGACCCGAGGGAAGGGCACGGAGCTGCGTCAGGGGAGGGGCAGCTGGGGGGGACAGACTGCACCAGAGGGCGGTGGGTGTGAAACAGGCTGCCCAGGGCAGTGGGCGCAGCACCAGGCTGCCCGAGTTCAAGGAGCGTCTGGGCAGTGCTCTCAGATGTACGGTCTGCTTTTTGGGTGGTCCTGTGCGGAGCCAGGAGCTGGACTCGGTGATTCTTGTGAGTGCCTTCCAACTCATGATATCCCACAATTCTATGTTTTATCTTCCACTAAATTTTCAACTGTGAGTATAAATTCCTCTATTATTTTCACTAAAATAAATTCTTGTAAGACAACAAAAGAAAAGTGACTAGCACAAATTTTACAATACCACTTTGTAAATAATGTAATACTGTACTTAGTCACTATTCAGCTCTTTTGTGGAAAAGCAACACTGAAGAAAATGCATGTTTTTGTTTTGATTTTATGTAATCAGTGTTCTAAATAAAAGATGATGTTAACAGTTCTGAGAGAAATTTGATGCTCGTTCCAAATTCATCCTTTAAAATCCAAAGTGGAGGAAAGATTTGTTAGCGTAAAATGTCCACAGTTGAGCATGGATATGCTGCTACTGGATATGCTGCTAACTCCTGCTAATACCTGCAGAGACACCAAAGAACTGTTGCACATTTTGAGAGAAGGCAAAGAATAGAGGATAGTGCAGATTTCCTAGGACGGTCAGTAGGCTAGTCCTGGAGGCTAAAAAGAACAACCACCAACCAGCAAGCCACAATATCGAGGTTAGTACAATCTACCTGAAAATTGCAGTGTTTGGTTTAACTGTGCACCTGCTAAAGAATTTATGTGTGCTGAGATGGAATGCAAGAGTTCTGTAGAACCTGATGGCTCTCTGGATTTCACAGTTCCATTTTGTTCTACAAAATACTCTTCACAGTATAATCATGTTGATACATTTTTTAAATTCTCTTTTTTAAGGGGGGGGATTTTAAAAATTATTTATTTTTTTTTTTTACAAACAAGTTCAAGACAAGATAAATCAATGAAATAAACATATGCAGTAGCCATTAGAACCAGAGATTCTGAATGGTGGAATGAAAAGTGCACCATAAGTTGAGTTCCAACATAAATTCTAAATAGCATGATGTTTTATTTTGCTAGAGTGGAGAAAACATGCTAACATACATCTACTTAAACATACATAGTCAACCGATTGACTCAGATACAATCATACACGTACTTGATCCAAAATATAACACCTTAACACTTTCCCTTCCCAAGACTCAATACCTCATTTCAGAATCATGAAATACAAAAGCAATGCAGCACATTCTTGGAGTTGTACATACACTGCTGCAGAAGCGACTGAAATTTCTGTTGTCCCACTCTAGGAACTAAAATTCCTAAGACAATTTTGCATAGTCTATGTTCCATAACGCACAGATTCAACTTCCAATCCAATCATGGGTTAGGTTGGGACTCCTAAAGACCATCCAGTCCAACTCCCTTGCCATGAGCAGGGGCATCTTTCACCTCTGGATCAGGTTGGTCAAAGTCCAAACTGAACAATTCCAGTGGTGGGGCAAGCACTGCTTCTCTGGGCGATCCGGTCCAGTGTCCCACTACACGCAGCATTAGAAACATTCTCTTCATATCTAAATAGCACAGGTAAGTTCTGGGCCCACTCCCTCGCAAAGCTGGAATGCTGTTTTTTTACCTCAACCTTCAACAACCCGGCTGGCCTACTGCCACTTTCTGTCTATAGTTTGTGTTGGCAGAAATCATTACTCTGAGAGCAGCAGATGAAATTGCTTTTATTTCTCTAGTGAGTTGAAAAGTTACTATTGAAATTGTGAAGTCTGGTGTATTTACAGCACATTCGCATGCCACAAGGAGAAAGACACAAAGGTCCCGAGCAGCCGCTAGGAGAACAAAATAAAACAAAAATAGCACAATCAGCGAGAAATATAAAAAATGATGACACCTTTCCCAAGAGAATGCAAAGCACTACAAGTTAGCATGTGCTAGCAGCTTCTCCCAGTGAAAACGTTCTGGATAACAGAGATCTCAGCTTTCAATACACGGAAGTGTGCACCTTACTCATGAGTTCCCCATAGAATCACTGCTGCTGCTCCCAGTCCTGACTTCGACACGTATAAAAACGCTTCTCCTCCCCTACCTGCGTTCAGCTGCGTCCTCCTGCCACAGTCTCATCACTCCTGACCACGCAGATCCCATCTGCATCCCGTCACCTTCCTTCCTTATCTGCTTTCCTTGCTTTAACGGACATCTGAGGCGGCTGCCCAGAGCAGCGCAACGCATTACGCCCAGGAGCTCTTCGCTCTTAGGCCTGCGCCTGTAATGGAATCTCGCACCGAACGCGCTCTCCTCCCGCGCTCTGCGGGTAACGGCCCGCCCCACACGGCCCCGTCTCGGCCCCTCAAGGGAGCGCGGCCGCTTCCCGCCTCGACCGCCTCGCGCAGCCGCCGACGCACGTGGCGCGCGGCAGACTCGTGCCTCGGGCCGGGGCCCCGCACACCTCCGCGTGGCGGCACCACGGCGGCCACCGCCGGCCCGGAGCACTGCCGGCCGCTCCCGTTCCCGCTCCCGGCGACGGAGCTGCGTGCTGCCGGCCCGCGGGAGCCGCCGGGAGCGGCGGGAAGCGGATCCGGATATGGGCCGGTTCTGCGCTTCGCGGGACGAAGACGCTTGCGTGCGCTCTCCTCGCACGTGTGAGAGAGCCGGCTGCCGTTCCGACGCGGCCATCCTTCCCGACGTGTCGCGCTGAGCAGCCGCTGCCCGGCCGTCGTAGCTGACGGGTGCCGCTGCCCGCTGCTCTCGTAGCGCTGTCACGCGGCGCCGCGCCTGAGGTGTGCGTGAGGCGGTGCGTGCCGCCCCGCAGCCCGGCCAGAACCGTGAGTGCTAACACTAATTACCGTTACGTTTTCCGTTGCCCTCATCGCACACAGCGCGGGCGCTGCCCCGCCAGACACCGAGCGCCCGGTCTCCCTGCGGACCCCTCGGGGAGCGCTCGCTCCGCCGCGGCCCGCTCCCGGCAGCGCGGTGTGCCGCCGCGCTCGGCCCAGCCGGTTTCGGAGCGCGGGACGGTGTGAAACCCCGATTCCCTCCCGCGGGGCAGGGTACGGAGCCCAGAACCGCCTCGGGCCGACGGCGGCCGCAGCCGGGAGCCCCGACGCCCGCGGCCGTTCAGGAGCCGCCGCCCGCCGCCCGCCTGGCTCTGTCCGCGTTTGCCGTCGCCTTCCGACCGCTGTCAGGAGACGGCAGGCTCCGGGCGGGGCGGCTGGGGGATCTCGCCTACCCCTTCCATATTTAACCATTACCTAAAGCCGAGGGGAAATGAGCAAACCTCCAGGCTTGGGGCTTTAGGTATTTTCAGCGCCGTTGGGCGTATTTATCCCGAAAGAGTTTTCCACAACAAGTTATTTCTGCTCTAGGGGAGGTCTCGGCGGCCCGGGCCCATCACGCGGCGCGGGGCGCCTTCCCGCCGCCGGGCTGAGGGGAGGGAGCGGCCGGCCCAGCCCCGCCGGCGAGCCGTGTGGTGAACGTGTGAGCGGTGCGGAAGTCGGAGGGGATCCAATAATAGCGCAGATAGACGCGTGCGAGCTCCGCGGCGCAGCCCGGAGCGACGAGGCGCCCGATCCAGGGCGACACCTCGGTGGCACCGCAGGGAGCCCCGCGCAGCGGGACACTGCAGGGAAAAGCGGGCAGAGGAGGGCAGCGGGGCTTATCTGCGAGGCTTCGCCTTTTTCTTTTCTATCTTTTGTCTTCGATGCAGAAGCTCCTAACGCTCAGGAAGTGGAATTTGTGGTTTTGGGGCCGAGCTCTGAAGGAGCACAGACAGAAAAAAAAAAAAAAAAAAAAAACAAGCGAAGCAGCACCGCTCCTCAAAGGGAGGCTAAATTTACCGTCACCCAACGAGCGGGCTGCAGCCTCGGCTGCCACCCCGCTCCCTTCGTCCTCCGCATGGGTAAGCGAGTGAGCGTGCTGCCCCGCCCGCCTCGGGGGCAGCGCCTCTCCTCGGGCCGCGGCCTCGCGCGCCCTCAGGCCGCGCGATGCCCGCAGGCCGAGGCGGGCGCGGGGACGGGGGCAGGGGCAGGTGCGGCGGCGGAGCGGCGGCCCGCGCCGGGGCCGGGTGGTCCGGGGGTCCCCCCTTCTCTCGGGGCCCGGCTCCCGCCCGGCAGGCTCCGGCCTTGGGCAGCGGGGCGGGGGCGCCCGGCGGCGCCCGAGGGCTTTCGGAGGGAAAAGCGCCGCGTCCAGACGGAGCCCCCAGCGGCCTCCGCCGTCGGGGCAGCGCGACACGCCGCTGCCCGTCGCCCCCAGCTCGAGGCTGAGGCGCGGCGCGGGCCGGCCCGGGCGGCGACGCTCCGAGCGGTGCCCGGGGGGCGGTGCCTGGCGGCGGCGCGGGGCGGCCCCGCGGAGGTGGTCGCTGCGTTCGGGCCGCTCCGCTCCGCTGCTCTTGGGCGAACCCGGGGCGGCTCGAGGGAGAGGTCACGGCAGCCCCCGGAGTTCCCGAAAAGAACCGAACGGCCGCGATCTAACGGGCTTCTGGCGGTGACAGGTGCAGCGAGGGCGGCCGAAGCTGGGCTCGGCCCTCCGCTGTCGCCCGGGAGCGGCCGCGCCCCGCTCGCTCCTCGCGGCGCCGGCGGGAGGTTTTCCCACCTCGCCCTCTCCCCTCCCCGGCTTTCGGTGCCCGCAACTGCACGCTGCCGCGCCAACAGCTGCGGCTCGCTGAGAAGTTCCGTTGTGTTCGTTTTCGCCTTATCGTAGCGGCACAGTGAATCGCTCCCTCCGACGGTACGGCTCCTGCCCGCCGTCAGGCTAACGCCGTCGCCCCGCAGCGATTCCCCTCGTGCCCACCGTGCCGCCCCCCGCGGTCTCCGCACGGTGCGCGGCTGCAGCGGTTGCCCGCTCCGCCGTCGGGGCCGCCTTCCCCGACCGGGCGGCCCCGGGGGCGGCGGGAGCCGAGAAACCGCGCTCCGGGCATCCCGGGGTTGGGCGGGGGGGGGGGGACGCGGCCACCTGCGCGCCGCCCCCAAGCGAGCGGCCCCTCCCGGCCCGCGGCCCCGGCCCTCAGTGGCGGTTCGGCGCCTCCCCGCAGGTCGCCTCCCCGCCGCCGCCCCGCGGGAGACTCGGAGGTGAGGCTCGCCGCGCCCGGCCCTCGGAGACGGAGGGTGGACGAGGCAGTACCCCACCATGCCGAGGTCCTTCCTGGTGAAGAGCAAGAAGGCGCACAGCTACCACCAGCCCCGCTCTGCCGACGAGGACTACAGCCTGCGGCTGGAGACGGTGCTGGCCCAGATCTGCGCAGGTAGGAGTTCGCCCTTAGAGAGGCGGCCCCGGAGCCCAGCAGCGGGCGCGGGGCAGGCGGGGAGGGGGTGGCCGGCCGGGCTCCGCTGAGCAACTCTCGCCTCCCGCTCCCCGCAGACAGCAAGATCCCCGAGGGCGCGGGGCTATGCCGCACCGTCCTCCCCGACCCGGAGCCGTCGCAGGGCCACTTCTCCCCGGAGTCCCACCTCACCGAGGCTGCCGATGGCACCTCCGAGTCGGCGCCCAGCTGCGAAGGCAGCATCTGCGACAGGGTGTCCGAGTTCGGAGATTTCTGGAGACCGCCCTCGCCCTCCGTTTCTCCAGGTAGGAGCGGGGCAGCAGTGCCCGGCGGGCTCCGGCAGCGCTCCCGTGTCCGCGTTCTCCGGCCACCGTCTAAAACGAGTGGAAGGACAGATTTGCCTTTTCCCACTCGTTTTCGTGTTGTCTCTCTCGGGTTGCTTTTCCAGACGCGCTCCCCCGGCTAAGGGAGACGCATGTTACGGTCAGGCGGTATGGGAGTTGTATTTTTATTGTCATTTCTTTTTGATTAATTGCTGAAGGCAGCCGGTTATGTTTTAAAGGTCTCGGCGTTTTCTTACAGGGTCCTGGTACCTGGCCTTAGTGGATAAATGTATTTTAAGGCAGTAAACGTAACTACTTGGCTATCTTTTACCTGTAGTGAACAGCAGAGTCTCTGTGTTTTGGACTGCCTGCTTGATGTTTTCCCGAACTCCCTTTGAGGTTATTTCTTGTCTATAAAAAGAAGAGGATCTCTCCCTCTTTTTTTTTCCCTTTTTTCTTTTCCTTTCTTTTCCTTTCTTTTCCTTTCTTTTCCTTTCTTTTCCTTTCTTTTCCTTTCTTTTCCTTTCTTTTCCAAAACTACATTCATAAAACAACCAGATGAAACTAATGACGGTCAGATTTAAACACCCTGGATCCAGGAAACTCACACTTAGGGCTGCAGCATCTGTCTCTAGCTCCCTTGTCCTGCCTTTGATGTGGTTGGAGCAGTGGGAGATGCTGTCCCCAGCCTGGCATGAATACTTATCTCATTTAAAAATACCACTTTGTCATTTTATAACAAAAATATGTATATACAAAACCTACTTTTTATTGCCTGGGTTAAAAAGTGACAGCTGAAAAAAGAACAATTTCTATCTTAGCAAAGGAAAAATCGTCTCAGCTTTTCAAAATGACAGCAGACGCCTGCAAACGAACACTTGGTCCTATTTCCCCACTGATTTTCCGACTTCATTTTATAGCGTCGTTACATATCAACAGCTGATTGTAATGATGAGGACTTGCATTTCTAAAGCTCACCAGTCCCTTAAGAAAGCTTCATTTGAACATTCCCTGAAAGAATGCTGATGAGTGTTGTTAGAGCTACAGAACAGTTCAGGTCCTGCAAATGACCTAAGGCAGGAATACGGCAGTCTCTCTTTTGCTAGTATTTCTTCTCAAAGCACAGTGATGTATAATTTTTATTCTTTCCAATTGTTCTCCTCATTCCCCAAATAATACCGTTTTCACAAGATATCTAAAAGGCAGATACAAAATGAGCAGCTATTTACCAGGGCTGCTCTGCCTTTGCCTTCTCCCTGCTCATTTCTTCCCTTGAACTATAGCTCCCTGCTGACCGTTCGGGTTACCTGGGAAAGGTATCTGCAAAATGACAGTAGCATCCCCAGATCAAGGTTTTTCAGAAGAGGGGCACAGTCCTGGAACTGTTTGATTCACATGGGATAATTGAAGGTTCGGGACTCCCTGTGCTGGCATGGAAAAGCATCATTAATCTAACCTCGGTGCATTGAGAGAGGTGCTGTCAAGGATCAAGGCACCAGCAGGAGGGTTAAAGAGGTGGGCTTCCTTTCTCAACTTTCCCAAATCCCTGCTGTCCAGCTGCCTTGTCAGATTCAGTGTAAAACTGGAATTTGTGCCTATGTCACTTCTGCGAGATGTGCTGGTGAGATGCTGGATTTTTGAGATTGTGTCTGTCTGTGCGTTTCTGTGCTTCTAAGGCAGTTCAGCTGAGAAATGATGCTTGTAAATCATGCGTAGGGCAGGTGCAGTGAGTAGTACTGTCACCTCCTCATCCCCAGGAGTGAATGTGGATGCTTTGTTGTGCAACGGAAGACAGTCTTGAGATCTGTCTTTGAATGCAGTGCTGCCAGTGCAGGAGGGCTGGCACAGATACAATGCAGTACCTTTATAGGGTTAGCATTCTACATACATTGACTGCATTAATGCAGATCACTGTGTTATTTAACCTCACTTTCTACGTAGGCCTGTAATCACGTGTGTTTTCATATACAGAATATGCCTGATAACTCTGTACAACAGTACGAAGGCGTTGCTTGATGAATCTCTTGGTGCTATAGTCTTGAAGGGGCTTTTATTGGATGTAACAGAGTTGTCACTCAGGGATTATGGTGATTTTTGTTCTGTGGAAGAGGACACTTGAATCAATTCCCAGTCATTTCAGGTAGAGTTTGTCTTGTCATCCAATAAAGAGTGCTGACGTTTTTCCTCCCAGGGGCTGCATGGAACTGCTAGGAATGGAGAGGAGGAAGAGTGTCTATCTCTACCATTCACCCTCTGGAGGGCTGTGGAGCAGAGGAGAGGCAGAGATAGCAGTGTCTTTTGCTTGTAGTGTGACACAGACGATTTGATGCTGGATGTGGGGCTTGGATGCCTTGAGCTTGCCCTTGGGAAGTATAGCATGAGTGGCTCCCCTGCACTTGTGCCTGCAAGGTCTTTAAGCCATGTGAGGTGATGGAAGGAACGCTGCACGCAAACTGACATGTGGTGCAGTGTTTACTGTGTCCAGTGTTGCCAATTCCAAGGGCTCAAAAACTAGGTCATTCTTTTGTCCCCCATCCCTCAATGGACTGGCTTGAAAATCAAAATTGTAAGAAATACCTTATGGATATTCAATTCTAGTGTTGAAATATTTACGGTTTATTTTTTCATATTTTTTCTTTACGGTCTGGGCTAGTAGTTGATTTTAAGGGGAAAAAAGTAGTTACAAGAGCTAGAAAACAAAAGGAAAGCTGTGCGATGAAATCATGCAGTTTCAAGAGCTGGGGCTTTAAGATAGTTCTGAATCTTGCGATAAAATCGTGAGACATGACAACACTGAAACTGGTTGCAAGACACAAGATAGATGATGTGATGCTGACCACAACTTTGCAGTCAGTGCAGAACAGGAAAAATCATGCTTAGCACCATGTCAGCTAATTTGATTTCATCTCTCTGTTCAGATGTCCCAGTTGATACGTGTGCTTCTATTCCCAACTGAAATACTAGTACTTTATTGGAAAAACCTGAGTCTATTAACATATGAAGCTACATAAAGGAAATAAGAATTGAAAACTCGATTTCTGATGTATTTTCAGTCTTTTCTGTAATCCTCAATGGTCATTTGTCTACCTGAATAGGTAGCCTAATGCTTCCTGCCTCTCTTCCTTATCCCACTCCCAGTTGTCTTTTTTTTTGCTGAAGACTGGTAAAGCTGTGGAATCTGTGAAGCTGGCAAGAATGAGAAAATCAAACAATTGTGAGCGTGCAGGTTTTTGGGTAAGGGAAGCAATTCTGCTAAACAAAGTGGTAGGGAGTGCCAATATTTCTGTGAAGGCATCAGCGTTTCACCAGTTAATTTATTAATGCTTTTTTTAGTTCACTACTGTATTTGTCCAGTGGAAACGTTTGACACTCCCAGCTCTGCCGCCTTTTGTGAGGTAGAGTGAAAGCAGCACACCTTGGACGCAAATCACCACCTCTGGCAGCCACAGTTGGGATCTGATACCTCATATTCCCTGCATAACTGTGTTTTCTCCATACCCTGAGCGTTCGTGCCTTCGTACACTGATCTCTGAGACTGTTTTCCTGCCATTACATCAGTCTCTGCTAAAGCAAGTGGGATAGATCTTATGCCTACCCCCTTGGTCAGATGCTGTTGCCAAAGGTGAGGCTGTTACAGACAGCTGAAGTCACCTGAGCTTGTCTTGGTGGAAGATAGTTTTGATTATGGCTGATAGGAAAATCTCCTTGTCCTTCAATTTTTAATGCAGTGTAATAATTTTTATAATGCATTTATGAGCTCAGTATTTTCAGTGCACTCAGTGTCTTTATACAGAGAAATCTGAAAGAACCATGATTTTAGACAATTTCTTTTTTTTTTTTTTTTCCCTGGAAAAGTGAGGCATGAAATTCAAGCGCTTCAGAAGCTGTTTTCTGTTTCAATTATTCTTTTTGCCAGTAACAGGCAGTTATGGCACAAAGTTGAGAGACTGGATTTGGGCATTGCATTGTGCAACAAACAATTTTTAGTTCTGTTGTGCAGGTATACATCTCAGCACATTTGCTTCTTCTGGCAGCTCCATAAAGTCATTTCTGGGTGAGTGTGACCTGCACTAAACTTAAATATTTGGACTGTCGGCTTTGATGCTCAGCTTGGGATATAGTAAGTATATTTTTCTGAGGAGCAACAGATAAAACCAAAGGAAGTTGCAAGCAGAGTTGTTTAGTATCTCAACAGTCAGATCAGTATGTATGCACCTGGGCACCCAAAGATGGAGGTGGTTGCTTTGAATTATTTGATTGGGGTAGCAGGTGAGGAGTTAGTGGATGCACCGACCCTACTGAATAATGTAAAATGTATAAAAAGCAGTTTAGGCTCTGGTACAAACCTGGGTACTGGGCCAATTCTGCCTCATGATGGTGGCTGGACTGTAAAAGTACACTAATTCCCACGGCCTTGTGTTTCCACAGCCTCAGAGCGATCTGTGTGTCCATCCCTGGATGAAGCACCTCCCTTCTCGGTGCCCTTCAAACCATACACATGGAGCAGCCTGGGAGGCTCTGAGCTGAGGCACCTCGTGCAAAGCTACCGGCCCTGCCCAGCGCTGGAGCGAACTTCAGCCTTGAGGCTCTTCTGCGAGCGGGGCACAGAGCCCACCCTCTATGGTGCAGAGTGTAGCTCTTCCCTTGGACTTTATGGTGATTTTGGCTCCCCAGGCCCAGGGCTGTTTGAGCGGCCTCCAGCAGCAGCACCCGGACTCTATAGTGAGGCACAGACTGGGCTGCAGCAGGAGAAGGGACCTGGTGGCCTCAAAGTGGAGTCGGACCTCTTGTGCCGCCCTTTGCTCATTAGTGCTGGCTCTTACAAGTGTGTCAAGTGCAGCAAGGTAGAGACCCCTTTCTCCCACGCTGGTTATGAGTGTTCCCCGGCCCCTTTTCCCTGGCTAACCTGATCCTGCCTGCTCTCTCCCTTTCAGGTCTTCTCCACACCACATGGCCTCGAGGTACACGTGCGCCGTTCACACAGTGGCACAAGGCCTTTTGCCTGTGACATGTGTGGCAAGACCTTTGGCCACGCAGTCAGCTTGGAGCAGCACAAGGCCGTGCACTCACAGGTGAGAGCAGGGCAGACTGCCAGGATGAAAGTGGGAAGGCCAGGGCCAGCTGCTTGCTTCAGCAGGCACTGGGAGGGCCATGAAGGCAGTGACAGAGCAGTAGGGTGTTTAAACTGAGAGGAAGAAAGCATAGTGGGGATGCAGGGTGCACTTGTGGGTGAAGAATATGATGGTAAGCAGAGTAAAGGGTGGGCAGCTAGCAAGCAAAGGAAGAATAGGAACAAGTTGACAAATCACAGAATACTGACTTTGTTTCCATTCCCTTGACCTTGTGTGTGTCTGTATTAAGCAATGGGCTCTTTTGGCACTCCAGAAGTAACGGATAATAAATAATAAATTTTCGTTCTCTGAGCTGGAAACTGTGAGCAGGGTGTGGACTTTGTTAACGGCTAAAGCAAGTCACTGTGCTTTCTTCAGACAAAGCTCTCTATATTTTTTTCTCCTCCCTCTCCACCAAAGAAGTGAATCTTCCCTTGTTGGTAGTCATTGTGTCCATGCAGGGAACATCTGAAAGACCAGTCAGGTATAGAGCACGGACTTCATCTGTCTCGACACCCTCTGAGTCACACACCAAAAGAATATGGTAGTTAATTTTGGTAGGAGTATTTGTAACATTTTCCATCTGCTGATATTGTTCCATATTTCCCCTTCACCCACCCACTTAACCTGGCAAATCTTCCTTCCTCAGATTGGGTTTGGGAGGATAGAATTACAGCAGTGTTTGTTTGCTGTCTTATTTACAGTTGCATGAGCGTGCATCAGCAGAGTGCACAATGAAGAGAAATATCTCATCACCCATTAAATAATGTTGAAAAGAGCAGTACTGCAAAGTAAATCCAAGGAGGGGAGAAAATTTCTGGGAGTGTACATAAAAAGCCAAATAAGGTGCCTATATTAAGCATAGCAGGAGGAGGAAGTTGTAGTGGGAGTTGAAGAAAAAGATGACCTGTGGTGGAAGCAAGTGATGGGGAGATTTGTGTTAGGGAAAGGAGACACAGCACTCCTAATGCATTTAGTTAGATTTGTCAAAGCAGTAAGCCAAAAAGCTCTTTTCCCCAGGTGCCCTAGGTACCTTTCACTTAATTATAATGAAAGTAGAAATATGCAGTTAGTCATTAAGCTTCCAGCACAAATCCAGCCACAGAGATTTCCCCAGAGAGCCACTCAGACCTCAGCACCCACTTTCCTGTGTAGAGTGCACTTTGAACAGTGCTGCAGCTGCTGCTCTTCCCAGTGGAATGATCATGGGTCCATGTTGAAATGTGCAGGCAGTGGGAAAGGGTTCATTATCTTTTTCTTTATGCAACACTGTCATGCTGGTTTTAGCATCTCCTCAGGCCGGCTTTCTGGAGATGCAGAAGTGCTTTCTAAGGCAGAAGGGCAACACTGATGTGCTGCTGGCCAGATAGCTGTGGGTTCTCTGGCATAGCGTAATGTGGGTGTGTTTGGGCTCCTCTTTCTGCAGGAACGCAGCTTCGATTGTAAGATCTGTGGGAAGAGTTTTAAGAGATCTTCCACTCTGTCCACCCACCTGCTTATCCACTCGGACACCCGGCCCTATCCCTGCCAGTACTGTGGGAAGCGGTTCCACCAGAAATCTGATATGAAGAAACACACCTTCATTCATACAGGTATGCCTTGCAGCTGCTGCTGTTCAGCCTCAAGTACAGGGGCAGGTCTCTGAAGTGGTCCCTCTGCAGCAGCCTGTTCCTCTTCAGCTGGAACAGCGTATGTACCTTCCTGTGCTTCTCATGGCCCTGCTGTGGTTCACGCTATCTGAGCTCTACTTGTGCAAATGAGGGTGATTTGAATGTGGTTTCATGAACAGCAGCTGCAAAATAACCCAAATCCTCGCAATCCAATCAGTGTTCCCTTATTAGGATCTACCGATGTTTATTTAAACGGCTTTTGTGTAAGATGATTTGTAGAGTATTATATTCTTGTGGCCTTGATTTACAGCTGAGGTTCCTGGAAAATGATAGGTGAATTTGACTGCAGCATCTCTTTGTACAGGATCTACCAATTTACAGTAGGAACAAGAGGAGACTTCTCCTCCAGGTCAAACAGTAAACTGGCGGTCCCAGGGTCCAAATCTTAGTCTAAATATTTGTTCAGAGGTTGATTGTCTGCACTTCCACCCGGACTTTCTGAGAAAGGACTGCAGCCTGATACAGAATGGAAAGAGAGGTGCAGAGTTCTCAAGTTTCACTGTTAGTAATAAACATGGAAACTAATAAAGAGCAGGTGAATCACAAAAGGAAATTGTTCTAAAAATATTGCTCAGTGAGAAGGCAGGTTTATCAGAGATCTGTAAAAGTAGATTTTACTTTACATACCTTCACCACATTCGTTTAAGGTAGAGGGAGATGAATGATGTGCGGGACACAGAAATATTTCTAGGCACAAAATAATAGTTGTAGTGGCTTAGCCCAAGGTTTGGATGACCAAAATCCTGGTTCCTGAGAGTGGAATATTAGCAGATATCAGGAGTGAAATATTGAAATGGTAAATATGCAGAAAGATGACATCATATGTAGTGCTGCTTGGTTGTGATTTTTCTAGATCACCAGCAGTGAACAATAATCCCTAGAAAGATTCTCCACTGCTGAATGAAAATAGAGTATTTAGGAAGTGAAAAGTATTTCCATAGTAACTTTTTCAAATGAGATTTCAACCAAATTCCGAATGGGCCAAAATGTTCTTTAGATGATTATTCTGAGGTCACAAACTGTCTCTGGGCTGTTAATTGATAATATGGAACCAGAACCTTAATTGAGTTAGGGGAAATTTCTTATGCAGCGTCCAGTTGCAAAATGTGCTGGAGGCTGAGTTCACACAGGTTTTACTTTTCTAAGAATCTGATTTTCAAAAGTACAAACAGTGCTTGTTGCTCCAGCTGAAGTTAGCAGGCTTCACAGGTGCAAAGCTATTCTGAAAATCAGGCTTGGTTTTGTGGTCGGGCTTCCCTTTTTTTCGTTATTTGATAGTAAACAGTATGGAAATGCACTGATATCCTGCTCCTATGGAGACCTGTGTAGTTGTGCCACTGACCTCTCTGTGAGAGAAGTTCAGAGGCTGGATTTATTCCCATTTCCATTATTCGCCAGGAGGAGAACTTCAGGACTCGCTTGGAGAAACTGCTAGCCTTTCAGAGTGAGGACTAGAGGGAAGAGCTGATCACTGTGTGAACCCTGCCCCTCAGGCTCACTCAAGGGCCTCATCCTCCTTTGCAGGCAGGCCACGGCTCACTGATTTTGGCTTAGCAACATCCATCAATCTATTCCACTTGCACCTAGGTTAATGCCATCATTGATGTCAGTCATCACAAGCTGGGGTCTGTCCAGGAATTCCTGATGTTTCTAGACAAAAAAAAAAAAAGCAGTTTAAGTCACACAGAGGCTGTGCAGCCAAATATCAGTGTGTTCACAAGCTGTTATGTCCTTAGAGCACTATTTGCTTCAAGCTGCTCCCAGGACTGTACTGGGGCAATGCAAGTAGAGCCAGATCCTTGCCTGCTAAGCCACGGTGCAGGCACAGCTGATTACTCAAGGTGACCAACTGCATGATTTTAGTAAGAATGGCTTTCTTTTTGTAATCATGTAGGAATCACTTCAGTTAGCTCCAAGGCCCAGAATGCATTTCCTTATCTGCTCTGACCCTGAGTGTGCAGCATGTTACCCCTTTCACACCTTCTTTAACACCTTTTGCTTGCAGGTGAGAAACCCCACAAGTGTCAGGTGTGTGGAAAAGCCTTTAGTCAGAGCTCTAACCTCATTACTCACAGTCGCAAACACACAGGATTCAAGCCTTTTGGCTGTGATCTGTGTGGCAAAGGCTTCCAAAGAAAGGTGGATTTACGGAGACACCGGGAGACACAGCATGGCCTCAAATGAGCCCTGCAATGCTGAAAGCACCTACAACACTAGGAGAACAGACTCCCTTGGCTTCCCCGCTGGACCTGAGCCCTGTCTGTATAATAGACCCTGGCATTAGCTTTCTGACCGGGAGCTTGGAGAGGAAAGAAGAGGACAGGGCCATGCATTGGCAGCTCAACCTACATGACTACAAGAATGGAAGTTAAAAGTCGGGGTTTCTATCTCTTGTCCTCTGTTTCTGAAATAACACTGGAAAATAAGTCTTTTAGATACAAAGCCTGTTACTCTGAAGATGGATAAGCTACCAAGTACCTGTAAGCTGGAAGGTATTTATCCCATGGCCAAGATAAAAATCCTAATGTTTTCAATACTATGAATTACTATGCACGGATACGTGGGTATGAACTGTGTTTACATAGTACTCACGGAGAGTGGTCAGTAAATGGCACAGGCAGTGCTTGCCTTGGTTGAGGATGCTGAAAGGATTCAGTCTTGGTTTCCTGTCAGGAAAGCCTAGAAGGTCTGGATTGAAGTGTGCAGTTTGACATCTGGCTGTTTTTTAAGCTGAGGCACCAGCTTGGGCCTGCTTCTGCTCTCACTTATTCCAGTGTAAATTAAGAGTTGTATTGACAGTTAGGAGGAGACTCCTTTTACCTCCCAAAGCTATCTCTGTGAATAAGCAAGGCCTGGCTGTGTGTGTTTGAGGCTTGTGGAATTATGTCTTGCTACATCCACTGACGAAAAGGAAGCTTATGAAAGACAACTGGAAAAGCCAAAGCACAGAGTTATGCCTTATAACTAGAAACCCACCTAAGGACTGGTCCTGACTGAGAGCAGGGGCGTAGGGAAAGCAAAGACTTTGGATCCAGAAAAACTGTTGGCTTCTGCACTCAGTCTTGTTATAAATAACTGGAAAATAGCTACCCAATTGTGTCCTTTGTATATTTGTTTTTGTTCTCTTTTTTAAGTTTTTAAAGGGAGACTCACCTGAGGTGGGCAGGAATCAGTGTAAAAGAGTAATTCACTGAATTTGCCTTAAATGACCCTGCATGTACCTCAGTTTAAAAAAAAAAAAAAAAAAAAAAGCTGTTTTTACTTTGTTAACAAGTTTGTAAATGTCTTATTTAGATTTTATGGAGTGTCTTAATGTTTATTAGTATGTATTTATTGGAACAATGTTTTAAATTAATAAACTATTGAAGATCATCCAGAGTGATCTTTGTTTAATGTGTGACTTCAACATATTATTGAATGTCAGCTGTTACGGATACACCACATCTAGTGATGGTCAGAGATACGGCATTCAAACAGGAAATGCAGGAACAACATAATTTGTGCAATATATTTTGCAGAAGAGCTCTGGCGATTAAAGAACACCGGTGTCCTGCTTATGAATCCAGGTCCATTGATTTCAGTTAATCACTTAGCAATTTTGAAGGCCGGAGTGACTATGGAATGTCACCATGGAACAGTTTAGTGGGAGAAGAGCCATTTTAAGTGTTTACATTTGAAATGTAGATTGCCAGAAGACCCTGTTTAGCGCAGGAGGAACTTGGATATCCTCTGAGATAAAATGTCTGTGCCAGGAGTTTTCAGGGACACCTGAGGACCAGGTGCATCGCTTACACGGTGTTGTGGTTTTATGATTCTTGTTATCAGTGGCCTGAATGAAGTCTCACCCCCACCAAGAGCTGCTGTGTGGGACATGTCAGAACTCCAGCATGAACTGGAGTCAGAAGTAGGATGGACATGGAATTGCCTTTTGTCTGCCTTCCCTATTAGCAGGGCTTGCTGCAGCTGGTGCTGCAGCTCTTGCAAAAGAGAAGGAGGAGGAAGATGGAGGGTCCCGGTGCCCTTTTACCAGCAGAGTTCTTTTGGTGCGCACATCACCTTGTACTCTATTTCTGATTTTGCTTGTGCCTTTATATTGAATAAAGCCTCATTAGATGCGGACAGGACCACAGGCTAATAAGTGGTTGCAAGGTTAGTGTTGCTTTCTCCCTCTTTATCTCTTTACCTGGAGGAACATTTCCCTCAGTCACACGAGGACGCGGAGCAGCTCGAAAGGCGGCACGTGGCAATGCCGTGCACCTGCTCGGCGGCAGCCAGATGTGGCAGAGCACTACCTATCGCCGGGGTCCGGCCGGGAGCCCCGCAGGCGCGCTGTGGAGGCGGCAGCGCGGAGGAAAGCCGCTCCAGCCGGGCCGCGCGCCGCTTCCCGCCGCCCTGAGGGCCGAGGCGCGGCGCTACCTGCCGCAACCGCAGCGGCCGTCGCGGGGGCCGTGGTGCGGACGCCGGGGGAGCCGCCGGCTGTTCTCAGCCCGCGCTAAGCCCGCTTCGTGGCGTTCGCGCACGCAGGAGTTCGGCGTAGGAAACGAAGTGGGCGCCTGGAGAGGCCCGGTGGTGCCCCGGGCCTTGCCCTGCCGTGCCCTGCCCGCGGCAGGCTTCGCGGAGCTGCTCGCTGCCCTGCGCAGGTAGGCCGGGGCTGATCCAGGAGCGCTCCGCGTTTCTCTCACGGGAATGCCGTTGCCGTGCACAAGTGCCGGCCGGAGGTACGGGGCGCTGCCTCGGTCCTCAGGAGTTCCTGTCCGGCCTCTGCCAGTGGGCAGCGTCGCTCCGCAGGCCTGAGCAGCCTCCGTTACCAGCGCTCGACTTTAAAAATACGACAGCGCGGTGACCGCCCCAGCAAAGCATCTCATTTTCAGATGGGGTAACTCGCACTGTGTGAGCCTTGCGCTGGCGAGTGCTGGGCCGTGGGGTGGCAGCGCCGTGTGCTGAGGATGTGGTTGGGTGCCCAGGTTGTCCTTCCAGAAAGGTTCGTTTCTGGGAAGAAAGGAACCCGGAGGTATTTTACTGGCCTAACTCTGTCGTCCTTTGGTGCGTCCGGGCCCGCCGAGCCGCAGGCCCGAGCCCCTGCCGACCAGCGGTGTGTGGGAGCAGGGTCGTGCTGCTCCCAGTCCTGTGCGAGGCCGCTGCACTGCTGGCTGCTGAGAGCTGCCTGGGAAGCGGCCGGCTTGAAGTTGACTGCTTGAAATGAGTGGGGTGGAAAAACCTCTATCTGTGGGGAATCAGAACAGGCTACTGAGAGGCCGTAGTGCAAGTCTAAAGATTGGAAATATCTCTCTCGGTGTTATTACTGCGTGCCATTAAAAATACATTATGCATATTACGTGACTCATTATTCATGAAGCAGGTTCCATACCTTTTGTCTGCCAGAGTAACTGTAGAAAGGGTAAGGGGAGACACTGGAGCACACCTTTGTTTCTTTCTGTAAATTTTTAATAACACCTCTAGCTAACCAGTTGGTGAAGCTCAGTTCCTGCATAAAAGTGGAAAGGCAGAGCTATCTGCAGGATGACTAAGCCTTTCAGAAGCTAATTTGAGCTTGTGTTCATCCACACCAACAATGATTGAATTACCTATCAAATGTGCCGAGCTATCAGGATTCAGGGCATTGAAAAATGAGGTGAATTTATCTGATTGATTTCAAAGACGCAAGTGGAACAAGTGAATTTTTTTTTTTTAAGTAAACATCTATTCCTTATAGATTTTATACGTGTACTTTTGGCAAGCTAATGAATCTGTTGCTAATCCTCCAAAAGTTGTTTTGCCTGCCCAGAAAACAAGCGTATCAGATGGAATCAGAATGCTTTATCCAAACCAGTTAGCAGTATGAATTAATGCATGAGGCAGAAAGAAATCAGCTTATTAGGTTCCATCCTTATAGTGAGCAGAGATGTTTAAAATTAAAATATGCAAACATCATCTGTGCTTTCTATATAGTCAGTTTCCAAGAGCAGGTAACACTCAGATTGGATATTGCAACAGAAGGGAGAGCCCAGCTCTTCTGGGTCTTGCTCCTTCCTCAAGCAAAACTTGGTTGCAGTTGATGGGGGAGGAGGAAAAGGTTTCTAGAATAAGCCTTGGCTGAAAGATTGCGAGACTCGTGCAACTGTATTTGCAAGCTGTGCTTCTGTTACGTGTTGATAAAGAACTCCTCTGTTTTCTGCATTTTCTTTCCTTGAGAGGAGAAAAAACAGGTCTGTTGTGTCAAATTCTTTCCCAGCGTAACCCTGGTTCACATCAGGAATGGGTTTTCCTTTATTTGGTCTTACTCTAAGCTTTACAGTGAAATATAGCTCGCCATATAGCGCTTTGAGAGAATTCTGATTTAGAAAAGCACTGAAATGTGCATGCAAGTCAATTGAGTGCTTCTCTAGTAGGGACCTTGCTTATGAGATGCCTGCTTGGAGTTAAAATTCTGGAGATTTTCCCTGCTGAAATCTACACCTCAATCGAGTGCAGAGCCACGTCCTGCCTGCCGGGCAAATTTTCACCTGCAGCTGAAGTGACTTCTGAGGATGGCAAAGGCAGTATTTTTTTTTTTAATTGTCATTAGGACCGTGGTTACTTCCCAATGCTTTCTGCTCTGATTAATTAAGAAGTTGAAATGGATTTAAGGCCTGTACATGTCTGTAATGCATTGCAAAGCATTGTACATGGTGGGGAAAGGGAAGGTGAGGGGAGGAAAAATAAAAAAGAAACAAGTCCCAGAGAATATCCTAAATATCACGCCAGTCTGTTATATACCCAGTGTATGGACTGCAAATAGAGGGAGGACATAAGAAGCTGGAAGAAAAAGTTTCATGTGTTATAAAAAATGCTGGCTGCACCTTGTTAGCGTGACGTTGCCTAATGTTAACCTGGAGAATGTGATTAATCTTTAAAAAAAAAAAAAAAAAAGTAAACCACTTTTGTTTGTGCGCTTCTACTTCTCATCTGCAATTTTTTTTTTAGTAGGGGAGACTTAAGAAAACAGTGCAGACTAAGACAAACCTAGAATGAAAACCTGATGTCTGGCTAAAGGTTGACTTTCCTCCCTTTGCCTGTCACCCAGCCTCCGGGTACAGGACGCTGCCATACATGGGGTGCTCCCACGCCCACTGTGGCCCAGGTTGCTGCTGCAGCAGTGCCAGGCTCCGCTCCTTGCCCCTGGCTTGCCCTGCCTGTGAGCAGCCTGGAGACCTGACAGGCTGGCAGCTTGCACCGCCTGCACCCTTGGGATGGCCAGTGTGTTCTGTAGAGTTAGTTACTGTAACAGCCAGCATTAAAAGGAAATTAAGCTCCTCTGAGGCAATAGGCATTTCATTGTGATCTATCTATTTCTGTTTTACCCTTTCTGTTTTTCTTCTGTTGCCTTCTCCTCTCTGCAGCACGGCGATGTGCATGGAGCTCAGGAAAGCCACCAGCTTCGTGAAAGGAAGCAGGGAAGCCTCTTTTGCTGCCTGCTTCTCAGGCTGGGTCTGGCTTTGGGGGCTCCTGGTGCTGTTTCTGATGGGGTTTGACAATGGACTGATTCCTGTGGCCGTTTGGGGTGTGAGGCTGTTTGCCTCCTCTCCCAGATCCCAGGCGAGGGGGGAGATGTTCCTGCCTTCGCTTCCTTCCCGCTTTCCCCAGCCAAGGTTGCATCACAACCATTTGCAGGGGATGGAAAAGACGGTTGCAGTTAATGGGAGGAAGGGGTTTTATGCAAGTGGCTTGAGCTCTGTTCTTCTCTGAATACTGAATACCTTGATCTGAAACCTTTTGCTTGGTGTAGAATGGGACTCCAGCCAGACACTGGGCACAGAGGAGCACGTGCCTGATGTGTGTGAAGTGCCTCGAAGTGCCAGGCATCGCAGACCATTGGGGAGATGCCTGGCTACTACTTCTCCCTTTTCAGAATGCTGTGGTTTGGTTTAACTGTGACTCTTTCCACTTGCCATTGGGATGTCCGTTTTGTTCCTTTACATATTCAGTTGCTGAAATCTTGTGTTTGAGCAATGTTTTTGTGGCTCTTGGCAGGATGGTGAAGGCTGCTGCAGTCTTCATGCTGGTGCTTGGGAAAGCTTAAGGGCTATGCTCTTTTGTTCAATGCTTTACATCTTAGTAGGGGCTGGAGAGCCAAGGAGCTGTCTGTGAAGTGCAGGCATGAGATATGGTTCTCTGCTGAGAAAGCTTGTTGGGCCATCAGGTTGCTGTGCAGGGAAGAGTAATTCAGAAGGACATCCCAGTGTGGCTGGGCTGGGTGCTGGCCCTGTTCCTGTGGATCAGGGAAAATGCTGCGATCAATCAGCATCACTCAACATGGCAGGCGTTAGTGAGGATGTGCGCTATCACAGGCAGTGAGACCACCAGGCCAAAGTTCTTGCTGTGCCCCGTTCCCTCTCAGGTAGCTGAGGGTTGGAATTCAGTGAGGCTCCTGGGGGCACAGCAGGTGAGCCCAGCGTGCGGGGTACTGCTGCCTCCTGGCCACTGGGGCCTGGTGGTGCTGCAGCTCTTCTGGCTCTGGTTTGAACAGGGGATAAGAGGTTAAAACAAAACCTGGCTTCCTTGTGTCTTGATTTTCCTGAAATCTGTAGAATCCAGCAACCACTGAGTCTCGCTTCATGCCCAAAGAGCTGTCTCAGCCTCCTTCTACCTGTGCTACTTGGGGCTACTTGATGCTGTTGCTGCCCCTTTATGCTCCGTGCTATGTGAGAGCACCTGCAGGTGCTCTTGCTAGGAGGGGCTCCCACAGGTGGGCCCCGCCAGGCCAGGAGCTGCAGGAAAATGTGCTGGGTGCTCTGGTTCCTGCCATTTCAGTTGCACTGCTCAAAGGGTGTTCCTGTTCTTGCTGTGGTAAGGATGCTGTGCTTGCTGTGGTTGAAGGATGGTGATGGCAATCAAGTACTAAAGCTAAAGGAGCTAAGGCATCACTTTGGCATGGCCACTGGGGACGTGGCTTCGTCTCTGATCACACGTACACTACAGCTGCCCCAGCCATGCTACTGGGAGGTCTCTTGCTCTTAGCAGCACAGCCAAAAATTTTGTCAACTTACATGATTGTGAAATGGGCTGAAGTCTTTGCCCAGCAGTATAAAAGGACTTTTCAAAGACCATTTTTATTGTTAGCTGCGTATAAAGCAGCCTTTGCATGTCTGAGAATCTGTCCTAACAGCTTTATTTGGTGCCCTGAGGACTGAAATCCACTTGCGTGGAGTAGAAACAAACAAAAATGTCACTCTCTAAAGGCAGCTTGGGCTCAGGAGGAGATGGGAAGGTGCCCAAAGGCTGCAGCTCATGGGAGATGATGTCCAGTTCCCCACATCCATGGAGACCTGAGAGGGCTCTGGGCTGGGTGCCCATATATGTCTGCAGCCCTAGAACCCTGTAAGAGAAATTTCAGATAGGGCAATTGCTCACCTCGCTAACTGTAGCTCTCAAATGTATGTTGTAACTGTGATTGACAAAGAGGTGGAGGAAACTCCACAATAATACTTGTGTGAAAACGTGTGTCCACAGCGGGAAGTGCCTGTGCCAGGCTCTGGGCAGCATGGCCTGCAGTGTCGGTGTGTGTGTGTGGGGAGGGGTGCTGGGGAGGTCTGATTCTGCCTCAGGAGGGCATCCAGTGCCCTGAAAGGGAAATATGGCCTGGATGTGACCTGGGAGATGGATACTCAGATACATGCTGCAGTCTGGAGCAGGGCTTTGCTGGGATGTACAGAGCTGAGAGCATGTTGGAATGGAGTGCAAAAAGTGTTGCTAAGACAGGTCATGACACAGAGCCGTCCAGGCATGCAGCATACTGACTGCATGTGTTGAAGGGTTCCCTTGGTGGGAAATTGGTGTGGCCCTTCTGGATTTGTGACTACTTGAGAAGGCTCTGTATGCTGCTGAGACACTGGCCTGGGCTAAGCCACTCTGTTATGGGAATGAAAAAGTGTCTTTGCAGGGTGTCCTCTGAAATAAATTTGGTTTCCAAACCTTTGCAGGGCTTTTACTTTAGTTCCCACATTGTTTTCTCTCCCACCCCCCATGTTCCACAGCACAAGCTCTACAACTGCCAAAACCACACCTGAATGATGATTTTTAGCAGGTGAGAGCAGACATATAGGGAATTGAAGCTTGGTGTGGTGGTGGTGAACGTAAGAACTGAAAGCTGAAACAACTTAAACCACTCAAACCACCTCTGTTGCCTTCAGCCTTCTGGCACAAACTGTTTTTCTGTCTGTGTATGTGCTTTTTGCATGGTGAGACAATTGGGGGAGGAGAGGACTGTCACACTGCCTTCCTGCAGGAGCTGTGCCAGCACTCCCAAAGGCTGGACCAGGGAAATGGTGGTCAAGCTCTTGCAGAAAGCCTGGCAAGAGATGTTCCTTGGAGGAGCTGTCCCTGCAGTGGTGAACTCTTTGTGGCATGGATCCTAGGATCTCCTCAGGGCAGGCTTGTATGGTTTCGTTGCTGTACTTGCCAACGATCCTCGGCTCTTTGGCTCTTGCTGGCAGGTTGCACGTGTGGGGCTGCACGTGTGCTGTGGGACTGGATTGGCTTTCTTCCTGTGGTTAAAGGCTTCGTGCACACTTCTCAGGATCAGAGCACGACATGAATAACCTTGCAAAGTAAACACATCCACCTACAATTTTTATTTTCCCAAATCACTCCTTTAGCTAATGTTTCAAAGGTGTATATATACGCAACACATCTGGTACAAACCAAATACTTTCAGTCTGTTGGATCCTAGAGTCAATATTTGCCCAAGGTATTACGAAGACGATCATGAAGTTCTGACTAAAGGGGAGAGTGCTGTGCTTGAAGGCTCATCTTGAACCAGTCTGTGGGCGAAGGGACCCAGAGCTCAGTGATGGGGTGCTGCTGTCCTATGGTGCTGCTAGTGGCAGTCTGGGGTCACCCCCTCAGTGTCTTGTGGGCAGAGGTGACTCGATGTTGCTGCTGCTGGTAGGTGGGTGCTGCTCCTGCACCTTCTCCTGATCTGTTAGGTGTCCCCTGAAAATGGGATGTGGCGGGGATGTGTGGTGGTGGTAGGTAAATCACTGTGTGACATCTTACTTGTGCTCCTGTTCCAGATTTTTGCACCAAACCGTTTATTCTGTGTGACCTGTGGTTCCTGATGCTGTTGCAGCTTTTGCGTAGGCTTCCTGCTGACACACTTGCTGTGCTTGCAATTGGGTTATGGAGGCTGGCCTAATTCATGGCTGAATCAGTCCCAGTCCCAGAAATTGTATAGGAGTCTGACTTGTCTTCTGGTTAATAGATTGCTTGGGTCAAGAAAGGTCAAACCTCGAGTTTCCTTTTTGTTATTCACGCAGGTAGATGAACTCCCATTTCCTCAAGTGTGTTTGGGAGCTGACTCGCTCACAACAGTTTTTTCTTAGTCTAACTGAAATCAAACAGTGGGAGCCTGACTGTAGGATGCCGTACATCCAGTGTCTGTGCTGTCAACTGAACTGAACCTATCTGTAGCTCCATATCCCACTCAGTGATATGTGGACCGCATTCAGCTGCTGGAGCAAGCACCTCACTCGTGCTGGTACAGTGCAGAACTCAGCGAGATGAGACTGCTGGAGGAGAAACGGTTGTTTCCTGGTCACTGCTGACTATCAGGTCAGTGAGTGTTGCTCTTATCTACACTATTTCCGCTGCAATGCTGCATTGCTCAGCACGTTTTGGGCTTTTGCTGAGGCCAGCATCTGCTTTTTCACTCCGCTCTGCTTCCAGGCTGAAGTAGTGCTTGGAGCTACTTGTAAGCCTGGCTAGAGGAAGAACTGGCACCTCACAGCTGACCACTGGGTTGTGGTCAGTCTCAAATTTGTCTTGAGGTGTGTGAGCTGGAATACCCCATGCTGTCACAAAACACTCAGTCGTCAGGGTTAACTCCTTCACAGAAACAGGCCCATGTGGAGCAGGGAGACTGCTGTGACAGAAGCCCCCAAGCAGTGGGATCACACCATGCCTCAGTTCTGTGCTGTGGGTTGGTCCAGTTAGCACATGCATGTGGCAAGGTTTGACTTGGCGTCTCCTCCTTTGTAGCAGGTGTTTCTTTTAAGCAACCTAGTTGGATCTCTTTGTTGCATTTGAAAAAGCAGAGTTATTCTGTTCAAGCTTTTCTTGTTTTTTTTTTTTTCCTTTTTTTTTTTTTTTCTTGTGGGCGGCTTAGCAGTCATTGCACTCTCAGAGAAGTTATTCCTTGCGGTTGCTGTTTGTTATGACTGTAGGAAACACCACGTTTAGAAGTTGCCTAGCAATCTGTGTTATGGTCCCTGTCTCGTTTGCCTGTAACTGTCAGTCCCTGAATTGGTACATGGCTGTTTGTCTGGGCTGCAGTCGCTGCAGTTCAGCAGTCTGTGAGCGAGGTTCTGGGGAAGCACTGCTGTAGCTCTGTGCCCTGCTCTCTGTGAGGCTGTAGTTCCCTCTCGTGGCACTCCAGGTGGGATGGCTTCCTGTCTTCCTCTGCGGGCTCCCTCTTGCAGGGTCTCTGCAGAATTGCTTTGCTTCGAAGGGAACAAGTGCTCGATGGACTTAATCCCTTCTAAGCCCTAAGTTCTGTGCTCAGTGCTCTGTTACTTCACCTCACAGTGTGCCACAGGGAAAGTGGAATCAGTAGGTGGGGGGCAATATGCCCATGGGGCTGGGATGGAGGCATGGGATTTTCTTTTAGTAATCCTGCTGGATGAAGAACCTGCACAGGCTGAGGGTCTCCTGCTATGTTGCTCTGGGAAATGGAGATCAAGCTTATAGCAGAGAACTTGGGTTTAGTATCAGGATATCCTGCACTTCAGAAATCAGACGTGTAGCAGCATAAATCAGCAAAGCACCTAATCAGGCATCTGTAGAACCGAGTGTTTCTAGAAGTAAGCATCTCTGAAGTGATTCCTACATCTAGATAGAGAAGTGATTTCTGAGTGCAGCCATGACTTATGCTGTTGTAGACAAGGTGCTTTGCCCTGGCTCAATCTGTTTCATTCTTAGAGGCATGCTTTGCATGAAGTAACACAGAAGTCGTACCAGCTAAAAAGTAAAATAAATCCTAACACTCGAAATGACTACTCTTTATGCAGAGCATCATCACAGTCTTACACAGTGATAGAAAAATCATTGTTTGTCCATTAGATGTGTGAGGACGTTTCCTTATGCCCGCGCACACAGTTGCACTGCATGTGGTTTCAGGAGGACTAATGTAACAGTCAGATTAAGTGCTTTCTTGCCTATGGCTATTTTACTGGAAATCCTGGTAATGAAGACCTCAGCATAAGCATTTGTGTCAAAAAAGCATGTTTTCAGTGCTCCTACCCTGGAAAGCACTGAAGTAAGGTTCTATATTTCTCTTGTATTATTGATTATTTGTTGTAGCTCTTGCCAGAGGATAGAGGACTAAGCTATTCTGTCTCAAAATGTCAAACCCTAACCTTTGTGCAAACTTTCAGAAGTGCAGCAAGCTATGTGAAAATGGGCCACTGTGATTGAACAACGTTAATGTGGAAATAGCTGACTCCCACGCAACACTGGATTTCATCATCTGCAACATTGCTTGGGGCTGTAACGGTTTCACAGAACTGTGATGCTCGCGCTGATTTCCTGATGATTTTTCTATCATAATTGTGGCTGGGCTTTAACATCTGTACAAAGACAAGTAGTATGTAGCACTGAGACATAGATGCAGGTGCTAAAAAGATATTAATGTTTTCATATTGGACATTAAGTGGAACTATTTATCCTGGCTGACTTCATGCCACTGCATTGCTGCTTTAGGAGGCAGAGTTTCATCCTACTGCATGTGCTTGCTCTCTTTTCTCCTACGTGAATTCCTTTGCATCTGGCTGTATCAACAAGCATTTTGTGACTCTGTGATCCAGCATACAAACCCATCCTTCATGTCAGCTCACTGCTCCGCAGGCTCTGATGTGATGCTCTGTGCCAGCTCCACTGTCAGAGATTCCTACCACCTCCTTCTTCCTCTCCTGACCCCCTCCTGAGCAAGTATTGGTCAGGGCTCTGAGCTGGCACTGCTCTACTGTGCCCATGCTGTATGTATTGCACTTTACCTGTGCTGTGATGCAGTTCATTGAGTGGAAAATGCTTCTTGCTGACTGACGATCAGAATTTCAGTTTAAATTAAAAATCAAAATAAAAACAACCCGAAACAACCCACCTACTGAGAAGTATTTTTCACCAAGAACTAATGTTTGGAGTCTTTCTCAGTTTCATTTGCTAAAGGATTCCACTTTTCTCTATACACTTGGTTTGTGCCTTTCTTATTTTTTCCCCCTAATAGAAGAGTTTATTGTCTAGTAGAAGTAACTCCAGATTTGCAGTCTTACTGGGCGAGGGATAATCAGGATTATTTTATCAGAAAAAAACTTCTTAGAACACCCCCTTGCCCAGTCCTCGTGCATCTTTCTTCACTGGAGCCCCAAACCGTGCCACAACCAGGGCTGGACCACCTGGCCTAGGCTTCCTTGGGCTGTCTCTCATCCTCTGTCATATTTTCCTGTGGGAAACATACTGAATTCACCAATGCTTTCAGACTTGCTCATGTTTTGCAAGACTCTGAAAAACTAACATAAGTTGGTCTAGTCCATTCATAGTGACAGGAAGAGATATAATCATCCTGATTCCTCACTTGTATAGAGTAACTCACTGGACCACAGTGGTAGTTAGCTTTTCTTCAAGGTCAGTTTAAAGCCTCTGGGCTGACCTGTTGGGCTGACTGAGCATCACTGAGCGGAGGACCTCTGTCCCTACTTCATACCCATCCCGTGCTCTGCAGAGCCCAGCCGTTGGCTCCCGCTGCGTCTGTAGGCTCATCTATCTTCTTCGATGGACAGGAGGCTTATAAATCGACAGAAAGGCCCAGATTTGTCGAAGAACTCAGCTTTCACAAATGAGGCAAGCAAATACTCCATTTTTCATCTCTCTTTATTTTAACGTACCTGGCCTCAGCATACTTAACCATATTGAAAAGCAAGTTCGAAGTGAGTATATCTACAAATGTGACCCATATCTGGTGCTGAATACTTATGAAAACCTGACACAACACAGCTGTGAGATTTTTATTTGGTGTGGAGTGAAGCTTATAGCATCAGCAATGAGACAAAGTCACAGAGAAGTGTTCAATGAAGTTTCTTTTTCTTTCTGCTCTGGGTTTGCTAAAGTGTAAGGGATGTATGAGAGCATGTATCACCAAGAAAAGCAACTCGAGATGTGTGTTCGGGTGTGTGGAAAGGGATTTTCCTTTGCAAATGGCAGGATGCCTACTATCGATTTTGTGAAAGCCCACCTCTGTCCCCCTATGCACGTGGGCACCAGGAGCTCGGAGTCTATTTTGGGCACTGTGTCTGATAGTCCACGTGGCTGGGTGAGTCATGCCAGCAGCCTTTCACTTTCCTTTTCTGTGAAAAAGTTACCTGTCTCTGGAAAATGCCTTGACATCAGTGATGAAACTGCCAGTTGGTGATCCATTTTGAATGAGTCCTCACATGGTAAAGAGCTCGCCTTAGTATGCAGAAACATGCCGTTAGAGGACAATTTACTCAGTCCCAAAAAATTAGCAACAGAAAATATGCATGATCCTGCAGTTTCACTCATCTTCAGTGATAAATTTGTAATCTTGTTCAAAGTTGATTCTAAAACTAGGCGATTTTTTACAGCAATTGGTTAAAAGTAGGAACGCTTCTTTGAGCGGTAACTTCTTCCTCGAGGTTGCTTTGTGAAAGATAATGGCTTTTGATAGGTAGTGGCTGCAGAGATAAGAGGGTGTTCTTTGGGGAGCCCCATGTAGGAATGAAATTCTGAACAGAGGTGTTGCTGCTTCTCAACGTGTTAGTTTTAAAAATAAGTATTGTGTTTCTGCTAAATAAAAAGACATAGCCTGGCCTGCAACAAACACTTGTTCTCCAATTTGGTTAGAGAAGTGAAAATGTACATTTTTTTGAAAAAAAAAAAATCACGGTGAAATGTGTCAACATGAATGGAAACCAGTTGATCATAGTGAAATTTAACTCAAAATGAAAAGTCACTTTAAACTTGATTTTCTTTTTTTCCCTTTTTTTCATGTGTTTAGAAATGTTGAACTGAAACATTCTGTCAACCTGAACTCTTTTTTGAGTTGAGAAATTAATCAAAACCAACCTTTTCCTGCTGAGGTTTCATTTTCAACCAAGTAGGCCTCTTCTGATTAAAGAAGTCACATACAAATTATTAATCACCTTTGCACTGCTTTAGCTTTTGGGTGATTCAAATCTGTTTTAGAAACAAGCCTCGTGCCCGTCTATAGGTGCTGCTGTAAGAATCGTTCTGAGTGCCCTGTGTGTCTGGTGGCAGTCGGATGTCCCTGGGGAAGTGTCCTGACGTGCGGCAGCCACCTTCTTGTGTCGGAACCGCAGGTGTGATGGGCACACAGCTCCAGCCCATGTACGAGGAGTGTGGGCAAAGCCAGGCGCTTCTCCCCGTGCACTTGAATGTGAGCCCCGTCACAGGTTCCTTGCAGACTCTCCGTGTGTGGACAGAGGTTTGGAGGCAGCGGGGCTGAGCCTGCTGCCAGGGTTGGAGGGCTGAGAGCGTGAGCTGCAGGAGCAGCGGGTGGGCCTGAGAACAGGCAGGAGGCTGGGCATGGGCTGCTGGCACAGGAGAACAGTTAGGGGAGGGAGTGGGACGGCGTGGGAATGGGGAGACAGAGAAGGGTTGGGAGATGTGGGAAGAGATGAAGTGAGGTGGGTGGTTGTGACTCTGGAAGCTGTGACACTTAGTTGTGATTTTTTAGTAAGAAAGTTTTCAGTAGCACCAGGGATAAAAAAGGCCTTCAGAACTTCTGAAGACCTGTGGCTCTTGGAAATTGCATTTTGCTAGTTTTCGGGCTGTAAGACAGGATGCTCCTGGGCCGACCTGCAGGGAACTTCCTTCCTCCCCTTTGCAGAGGAAGCAGGGATGTGGAGATCTGTATCTGTGCTGTGCCCTGACACTGCCGCTCCTTGGTGCTGATGGCTTTATCAGCCCAGCTTCAGACATCGTCTCCTGTGCGTTCAAGGTTATCAGATAGAGATGAACTAGGAAAAAAAAATCCAACTTTTGACTCAGACCCTTAAAATATAAATGATGTAACCCAGAATCCAGCATTACTCTTACTTTACAGATCTTTACCAAAGATCAGCGTTCATGTACTGAAATTGGAGAGCAGGGTTTTACCTTTGAATCACCAGATCAAGAAAAGGATGTTTCTTCAGTGAAACCTGCACAACAGATCATCTTACAGTTGTATGCTGTCAGAGGGCCATTCAAGGCAGCTTAGACATATCTGTGTGGCTTTACATTTTGACCTTTTTTTTTTAATGCTGTGACAACTTGTGAACTGTAGAGGTGAGGTTAACAACATGTAGCAGTTTGTTTGAAGTCAGTTAAGAAACCAGCTAGCTGATCTTATGTACTTTTTCAGCATGAGGATGACTCCTGCTGCCTGCACCTGTCCTTCTGCAGCGCTGTGAGTCCCTTTGGGTATTTCACAGCACTGCTGCCCAGCTGGGCTGTGACGCTCAGCCCCTTAACTGGAAAGCTGGGCTGTGCTGGGCAGAACAGGAGGCCCCTCAGTCCCACAGCAAGGCCCCAGCTTGGCTCATAGAGAGAGGAAAACTACTCTTAACAAGAAAAGGCGATGTGCTGCACAAATTCATCTCTTCTTTCAGAAAGCAGCATCTGCTTATACAGTGAGCGTAAAAACATGAAGTACTTGCGTTCTTAAGAAACAGGCCCGCATCAAGTCGAAAATGTTTCAGATTCATCTTTGGAAACGATTTGTGTGATTTCTTCTGTTTTTCTTCAAGCGTGATTCTGTTTTTCTCCAGCACTGCTTGCTGCTTGGGCTGTGTGGTTTGACACTGCGCGTCAGTTTAGCTTTTTGAGATTGTGCGCTTTTTGAAGGGGGCACATCTGTGGTTATAGAAGAAAAACAAGAACATCAGATGTTCAGGGCACAAAAAGCAGAGCTTGGGAGGATCTTAGAAATGAACAGTGACAAGGGATGACTTGTGTTTGACCCAGAGCTAGTGAGGGCTGATACGGTATGTGTAAAATTACTTATTTTTCCAGTTTTCAAATGCCTTCTGGAAAATTACTGTAATATGAAAGAAACAGTTTAACTACAGTTGCGGTTGTGACATTTTATAATAAGCCAAGTATCTCAAGGAGCAAAAATACGCGCCTTGCTCTTTTCTTTCTTTTTAATTTAGTGACAGGACGCCGTTCACGAAAAAGAGCGTGCTCAAAAAAGCTTCTAAGTGAAGGTCTCCTCAAAAAAGTGAGAGATCATGATCCCTAACAAGGAATGCAATTGCCAGACCGCTCTTGGGTCAGTGGGAGCTTTGTTGTCAATGAGCAGCACAGTCGCTGCCCTTTGGAGAACAAAAGGGAGAGCTGTGACTGCAGCTGCATCCCCTGTAGTCCTCCTTTAGACTGTGGATCCTACAGGGGAGCCTGGAGTAACTGGGACAGATGGACACTAGAGCATGTGGCTGTCCAGCCAGAGGGAACCATGTTTGGAGCACAGAGGTGTATAGGCTGGGGCAGGCGCCTGTGTAGAAGTGAACCGTGTGGAAAGCTTGCTAAAAATCAACAGCCAATGGGTTCTACAGTGTTGTTTATCTTTGTTAAAATGCTATGGTTATTCTAGCTTACACAACTGTGTATTTATCTAAAGATCTTAATTTAATATTTTCAGACACAGTTTTTAATCTTTCTTTCTTTAATGTGAATTCACTCTCTTTTGTGGCTATGCAAGTATATGCACTAAGCAGATATGACAACTACTGCTGTATCAGGCAGCGTTAATTAATCACAGGGTAGTTCCTGCTTCTAGACCACGTCAGCAACTTGAAAGTGTCCTGTGCAAGAAGGGCAAGTATTCTGAAGTTACCTTTTAACACAGAATTCCTAAACAATCTTTAAAATGACCTTGCTGCATCAGTAAGTCACAGATATAACAAATGGAACTATTTTCTATTTGTTAACAGATTGGAAGCGTCTGCAGCAGGGTTGCTCCAGCCTGTGGCTCACACAGTACTGAGAAGTTATGGAAAATCCTGCTCAGTGGCAAAGTCTGATTAGGAAACATTATCTTTTTTTTTTTTTTTTTTTTTTTTTGCATAATATATGAGATACACATGCCTAACATATGGTTGCTATAAAATACCTTAGATGAGTCAGATCTTAGCTGGCAGCTGTAAGCAGGGCTGTTCTGGCTTCTTAGATAATACTACCACTTGCAATCTTATTTTTTTGTTGTTACTTAACTACTTTGCTGTTAAATTATATTAACCTGATTCGTGGACACTCTCATCTGAGTACAACAAAAAGGTAAAGATTTATGATATAAAACCTGTTGTGTTTGTAACTGATTAAAGCTTCATCCACGTTGTTCAGGCTTGCTATAGTGATGGTTAATTCTTACCAAACTGTAGCACTGCTCAGAGAGCTGCTGCCGTCCCGCTCTGTGCTCAGTTCAGTTACATATTCCAGAAGTTTAAGAGGCTAAAAAGTGCCAGAAATTGCAGTGATTTGATGTGGTTTGCAGCAATGCAGGATGTTCCAGGCTGTGGTCCGCAGGCTCTGTTCTTTGATCTTTGTATGCAGCTCTCGCAGACAATCACAGCTTGCAAGCTGTAGTGAGAAGCAGTGGTGGACAGCCAAAGTGTTGCAGGGCCACAGCTCCTGTGATACTGACTGGTGAGCCTTCTTCAGTACAGGACTAAAGGGTGTGCATTCTGTGCTGGCCAAGTCAGGGAGAAGCCTGGCTCATGCATCCAGGAACCACAGGTGTCAAAGCAGGACGTCTTGCTCCTGGCACTGCTGGGAATGCTGCCCCAAGCCTGTCACTGTACCTAGGAGGTTGTTTGGAAGTATCTCTCAGTACTGCCCTTTTTCTAGGGTATGAGCAGTTTTAAAAGGCTGGTGCTTGTTACACACCTTTCTTCTTGCTTATTGTTCTTTTTGGTTAGTCTAGTCAGGTTTTTGAGAACTCTAGTTAGCATTGTTTCTAATTTCATAGGTGCTGGCAACCCAAGGGGAATGACTAACATTAGTTGTGCACATACTGAGGCAATGTGTGCTTTCACTTGCTTTTTCAAACCAGAGTACTTAAATGACACCTACCTAAAGACAGAGGTTTCCAGCTCTCCCCAGTCCCTCCCTAAGTCCTGTTCAGCACAACTGCACCGTTCCTCAGCAGCACCTTCCAGGCCACTCATCTCCTAAAGCCATCTGAAGTATGTGCAGAGAAGTGGTTGTAAGAGAAAAGTCACAGAAAGAGAGATCAGAGGAGGAAAAGTCACTAGCAATATTACTCTTTGCTAATGGAAGGCACACCTACTTCCTCTGACTCTAAACAGAGGAGGACCGTCAGGTGGTAGAGATGCAGCTGAGAAACAGAGAGCTTTACAATACTTAGCCCTACCTCATATACCATCTGCCACTTATGGAAACTTAAGACTTGCCAAACAGAGGCTGGTTCTGTGTTTTCAATATTTAATGCTTGTTGGAAATGACATTTCAGTGTAACCTGTTGCCCCGGTGAGATCAAGCTGAATGCCACCCACAGCATTGGCTATTTGTACCCCAGTACTGAAATAAGCAGGCAGCATGGAAAGCTTCAAGGCAAGCTGTAGAACTGGGCTGTTACCTCCTGGGTATACTTTCAACACAGTAGCACTGTTTCACTGTTTTTATTTTTATTTTTTCAAAAGACTTCAGTTCTTTTGGTTTTAACTCTTACAGAGTAAGAAAAAAAAAAAAGAAAGTGAAACGGTAGCCATCAAAATAACAGAAAATAACAGAACAGGATCAGGAATCCTTGCTTTGTAGTGGCAGGCCTTTCGTTATTACATAAGCAACTCCAGGGGGAATCTGCTGTGGTCAAAGCTCTCTCCTGACTTAAATTTGCTTTTTTTCTGTCACGAGGAAAAAGGGGGAGAGGCATTAATCACCTTCTTTGTACTGTGCTTGAAGATATGACTTAGAGAACCTAAACCAAGAGCATCAGTTCTCTCTGAAGCAGGGACAGGCAGGTAGCTATGGCTGGATGCCTAAATTTAGCAGGTGTGAATACCACTTTCCACTTCTTTCTTCCTTTAGCTTCACCCTGATATGTGTCTGTTCTTTCCTCTCCAGCAGCTAAGGGTCAGCTAAGACTTGTTGTCTAGTCGAGCTGCTCATCCCCTCTAATATTTTGTGGAGTCTGGATTCCTTCAGCCCAAGGAGAAATGGGTAGGACGTGCAGATTCAAAACTAAGATACATACGACCATTACTTTCTCCCCCATTAAACCACAACAGATGCATCACTGTACTCACTGAGACTGAAGTGTGAAAATACAGGTGATATCTGGTGTTGTGTGGATGCAGCCTTTGAGGCCCCAGATGTCTCATGCATCTACTGTGCTCTTTGTTGCTCCCTGCACCACTCTTTAAAGACTGGGTAGATAGAACTTTCCAGTCCAGAGTTTAGATAGCAGCACAGCTGTCAGCTGTGTTGCTTTAGATCTACTAAAGTGCTTTATTGTTTGGATAGTCTCCAGTGAAAGAAATCAAGATGTCTTCTGCTTAATTCAGAATTTTGGATTATCTTATCTGAGCACTCACTTGCAAACTCCAGGATGTAACATAATCTCTTTGAATACCTGGTAACTGCCTGCTTCTCTGAAACAGTAACCAGCAGAGTAACTACATTGATTCCACTTCTCTGCACAACCAATGGAAAAATCAGCAAGCTTGGTCAGTGGGCACAAAGAACTGAACAGTTGCAGTGAAGGGATCTGTGCTAGGAGATAAAGCAGTACAGTGTGCAGCATTTACACTGACAGTATTTACAAGACTATGACAGGAGATATGCTGTTACAATAAGCACAACAGCTTTTCCTCCATCCTCTCTAGCCATGGAGACCACTGTTGAGTAACTCTGAGCAACCACTGACTTTCTCTGTATTAACTCCTTTCTCTGAAATTACTTCATTACATCTACAAAAAACAAACAAAAAAAAAAAACCCAAAAAAAACAACCAACAAATTGGTAAGAATCCATCCTTGCACCACAAAGAAATATTTCACACTTGCTGCAACAGCACTGAAGGAGGCTTTGCTTTAAAGTTTAAGACAGTGTGCTTCTGTTCTTAACTATAACCACTCTATATGTATAAAACATAAAAAAAAAAAATTGTAGAAATTGACCTCTCCCTAGTATCAAGATAAGAAAAACCCACATCATGATTGTGTTTGCTCTACTGAAGGTACCTTGCCAGATAGGCTTGGAGGATTTACACAGTCACTGTAATGAACTACTAGGATTTCATGAGCCTTATGATCTAAGTGATGGCATTACTAAGCTTATGCCTACTTTGTAGTTCAACTTGGAAATAGAGGTTTGTGTCCCAGCTACGCTAAGCCCAGGATTTGTAAGGTACCTATGCTCCTGTAGTTTACAGGCAAGCCACTGAAATTGTGTGCATCTGAGATGAGGCTGAAACCCACTGCTCTCTGCTGGGGGTCCCCTGTTCCTATCTGCTCAACAAATGGGAAAGAAAAGCAGTAAGCACAGCAGCAGGGTCACAAAGAAACTAAAAACATAATCAAAATGAGAAGGGGAAAAGAAAAGTGAGCTGAAAAAATTAGATCTGTGAAATGACAGACAACTGTAGCAGAAACTAGCTTTAAGCTTAAAAATAAGGTCTAGATTTGAATGTTTCTGAGTAGTTAAGCTATTACAAAACATGATCATAAGACAACAAAAATGAGCTTAGCATTTGGTGCTTGAGTTCTGCTCTTTGTAGAACTTGGTAAGGCTGGTAGTACAGAAGATCCTTTTGAGTTGTCTGCAGCCTTCCCACTGCTGCAAAGCAATGGCTACGTGTACACTTTCTGTATTTATTTACATGTGTTTTACTCAAGTCTGAAGGCAATGAGGTCATTAAATGTAGGTGAAGAATATCACTTCAGGTATTTTCAACTTAGAGAAGTCTTCTGAGCTGGGCAAGAAGGTCATGGAAGGAGAAAGGTTATTCTGTTCTCTCAGCACAAGAAAAGAAAGAGTAAGCTTGCTACTAAGGAGGAGGTGCAAAAATTCTAGCAGACCGTAAAAGCACCTACAGCAAACGTTAATGAAGAGGTCTTTGGACTTATGACCTATTCAGTCTTATTACAATGTAATGTTTTCAACACTGTAAGTGCTGAAGACCAAGCCTAAAAATAGCAAAGAAAATTACACCACTAAACTGACAGGAAATGTAAAAACTTTTCAAATAAGAGACAGAGAACCCATTGAAACGGTTATATTCCCAGTTTAATACCAAATAGCAACATCGTCTTGAGGTAATTGCAATCTCTATGTTAAGCATCCATGGAACAGAAGAATGGCTTGTTCAGAATCTACAGGGAAGCAATACCTAGAAAAATGGAACTATAAAACAGAAATATGTTTAACTTTCTAAATCAGAACAAGATAGATATGTAATCAAATTTTCCTCAGTGTATCTTGTCTACTAATCTTCTGTAAACTTATCTTTTGGTAAGGTCTTTTTCTTTCTTTGCTTATATACCCACTAAAAAGTTTTCCATCATGGTATGAAAAAAAAAAAAAAAGTATCTTCTATCTAAATTACATCATGCATTCTTCTGAATTTGAGACCAGGCACTCTTTGATGGAGTACTTTTTTCCTATTGCAGATGTAGAAAAATGTATAGCTTTAAGTGCATTAAAGTTTTCCTTATTCTAAATCACTGCTTTTATGAGCTAAATTTGATGTAACTGTCCGTTATGAGGTAAGTTAGGAAAACTAAACATCACCTAAATAAACTCTGCTGCAAATGGAGCTTTCCAAGGCACGAGCTTCTATGTGTCAGGGGAAATCAACATAAATATGCTGATTGTCATGAAGGAACTACCAGGCAATAATCTAAATAGAGAGTTTTTTTAGGTAACTAATTACAGAAATAAGATAGAGGAATAAATTCTGTTTTTTAAATGGAATTGCTGTGCAGCAGTTCTGGTATGTCCTGCTTCGGTGCTGGCATTTGCTGCAGCCTAAGCACTGTCAGATACAACTTTATTTCCAAGTTTCTGAAAAGAGATGTCCTGTGAACTGGGAATACGCAGTGGACCAACAACGTACGGCATTATTAAGAATTACTGCTGCATTAGTTTTAAATTGCATTTTGCAATTATTTAATGATAGAAGCAAGTTTAAAAGTACTCATTCTAAACAACACAGCTAGTTAAAATGAAATTACTACAGAATCTTAAAATCTATTTTGAAATTGGTAACAATTAGAAAATGTTTAAAAAGAAGTTGTACATAATGTTCAGAGACACCCCCCCCCCCCCCCCCCCGATTCCTGCAGGTAAATTTTGGCTGAAAATGTCCAAAACAAACTAAAACCAAGCCAATAATCTGGATTCCTTTCTATTGCCTTTAAATAGAAACTCTTCAGACCATCCCCATTTTAACTAGTTTTCATGCATACCTTCAGCAGCTGCCGTTACAGAGTCAGCTTCTGCAAAGACTTCACAATCCTTATTCTAAGAAATAAACGAGAGAGCAAAAGTGCAAGAAGTACAATGAATATTTCATTTTATTTTTCATTAAAAAAGAGACATTCCAACAACTGAAGGTGTTTGTTTTTCTCCATGCAGCCATTTCAGGTAGTGGGAGACGTTACGATGATCGCCTTGTTCTGTGGGGAACAAAGTCTGAGATGAGTAATTGTTAATACACAAATTTCTTAAATATTATAATGCTAGACTGGTTAAATCATTTGAATTTTATCAGTAGATGTAAGATATTTACTCTTCTTTATTTCTGCCTAACTAGAATGCAAAATGCAGTCTCAGCTTTAATGCTTTTAGTTTAATTTCATATTACCTAGACTAGATATAACATACACAAAAACCCACTGCTAAGACAGTCACTATAATCACTCAGATTATTATTTTTTTAATAAATCCCAAAAGAACTTGAAAAAAATTCCTCCCAAAATTGCAGTAAACCAACTGTATGTTCTCAAAAGATTAAAGTGATAAGCAGTCAGCATTTACTGTCAATGACAAAATCATGACACTCATGTCCACACAACATACATCTTTTTTACTTTAAAATGTACTTTACACGCTTTCTGCTCTGGCTGATATAATCTGTAGTTATTATGCATACCTACAAAATGTTGGAAATAAAAATTGTTAACTGGATTAGTTTTATGAAATGCAGAATAGCTTAAAATTAACTGACCATTCAGGTGGGCTGTTTACTCTAAATATTCTTGTTAAACTTTCCAGATCTTCATTTTTGAAATGGAGCTCTTCAAGTAACGTGGTCAGGAACTGTGTGTATGCTGGGCTTCTCTGAGTATTTTTAAAAACTGGAATATTTTGTGACAACCTGGCAAGAAAAAAACAAACAAACAATAACAAACACTGTATACGTGTGATACAGAAAAGGACTTTTCAACATCAGCTTATAGCTGATAGGTCGTGTGAGTTCAGACAACTGTAGTGAAGAAAAGTTTGTAATATCCCACTTGATTCATTACAGTACAGCGTATGACTGTATACGTTACACACTGTTTGACCTGTACTGAAATACAAAAATTTATTAAGATGTAGTGAAACGGAAACAAAAAATTAAAAGAAAATGGGCCAGTAGTTTGTATGCCTTTAATAAATTGCATGCATTACTTAATTCAGGAAAAAAAAATTGGAATAAATGCCAGATTACTTGTAAGAGAGAAAAAATATCAATGTAAAATTTCTTAACTGAAAGCTCTTACACATTCATCTTGTAAAATTTGTATAGTTCCTTCTATGAATATAATGTGAAAGAGCAGTGAAACTCATCTTAAAAAAGAACATTCTTCTGCAAATTCTTAGTAGGGCTCCTGGACAGAAGCTGTGGGTAACTGCCATCACACACACAAAGACATACAGTTGGATGCATTTAATTGGAGGACTGCCCCCTGCAGTATGTCACAAAACGCGTAGCACGCCACACAGCGAGCTCATTTTGCTTTAAGGAAGATTTCTCCTATTACACAACCCTCCTACAGAGGCATTCTGGATTTATTATTAATTTTACTTGATGCAAACAGGCACACAAAACATCAGTTAAATTCCCAAAGTGAGGGCCAGTCTGACTGTAATCAGAATATGATTCCTCAGCTTTGACAGTCTGGACCTTAAAGCAGTGTAAGTTAATCTTTACACACTGAAGTGCTATGAACTTAGGCTTTAGGAAAGACAGTCAAAATCAGATGCTATTAGAAAGAACTGATCCTTTGGCAAAGAGAACACAGCTGATTTAAGCTTGAGAAGTTTTTATACAAGATACTAAAATTCAGTTTTACAACTGATGCTATATCAAAATACAGCATCGTAGTCAAGCTATTTTTTTGTTTTGGTAATGCAATGAAGTGCTTAAAACTCAAAGTGCCCAGAGTTGTCAAGTGAATGCTTCAAAAAATAAATAGAATCAAAGGGGGTAAAATTATATTTCTGAATTTAGCTAGTAGAGCTCAGCTTTAAATTTCAAACGGTACTTGGACTTTCTACGTTGGCTAGGTAGCAGCATTTTACAGAAATTCGACCATTTGGGCCTGATTTGCTGAACTGTTAAGTAGGATGGAGTCCATCCAGTTTCCAGTGATATTAATATTATTAATTATATTATTAATTAATTATTAATAATAATATATTATTATTATTATTAATATTAATATTTAATATGGAAGCTGAAAGTAGTTGCCAACTGAGAGAATAAAGTATGTTCATTTGAGTAAGTGACAGACTTATCCCAACCTTACTTGGCAGGAGCTCACATCCCAGCAACAGTTGCTTGGTCTCAGTTACTGTATTTAGATAAATAGTGCTACAGAGAAATAGACACTGGGGAATGTTTCAAAATTTTTGAGAATTGATGTGCTGTGAAGAAGCTGCTCAAGGTATTCTACAGCTTATTGAAAACTTCACAGCCCAGAGAACCTGTAAATATGTAACAACTGAGATCAGTCTCCTGTAGTCATTTGTATGAAGACCACCTTCCCTGTAGAAAAGCTGCATATAAACTCTCAATCTATATAAACTCTAATTCTGCATATAGACTCTTAATCTAAGCTAAAGCAGTGCTGGAACACAAGCAGAAGATCTTACAAGGCACAGTAAATACAGTTCCCTGACATAGAAATAAGTTTCCAAAATTTCTTCATCAGTAAATAGATTTTTTACAGGTTAAATTATCTTCCATTTACTTGGGAACTCTATTTCAGTATGTCCACCTAATTAAATACTTTCACTACTCAGCACTGACATTTATTAAGATTTTAGGGGATGCTCAAAGTAACGGTGTGATGTGAAATTAAACTGATGCATAAACCCCGCTTTGTAAACCTTTGAACAAAAGTGAAGTATTCAGAGTTAGACTTGTGATTTTTGGACTGCAGCCGCTAGGCTTTGTTCTGTATTTAATGACAGGCAGGATGGAGCTGTCTCTCCTGCTGGGAAGTACAGTAGTTAGTATTTAATCTGGTAAAACAGTGTCTCCAACCAGGGCTGACAAGCTGGAGGCTTTTGCATCGTGATGCTTTATCAGCAGGGAAACAGAGGAAGTGCTGATAGAAGATCAGTGACAATTTCTGACTGTTGGTCTGGAGACGAGGATAGTGGGAGAAAGATTAGGAGATGCATTATTACTACTCTTCAAGCTATTTTTCACAGGATTTAGTAGATTATATATGAAAAGAGATGGGTGGCATAAATAGTCATGACTTCCTAAATACTGGTGCCAGGAGGCTGCAAAATATTCTCTGCAGTGTTGTAAATCTACGAGCGTTTTAACTGAATTTTCTTTTTTCTACCTTGTGCTTAAGAGAATGAGAAAAATACTATTAAGGAAAAAGCAAACAGATTGTGCAATGCTACCCAGCTCACATGCTGAACAGTATTTCTCTCTATGTATATTTTTAAAACTGGGGTTTGTGAAATTACATAGTTATAGAAATTAGCATATTAGAAATTAGCATATAGAAATTAGCACTATTATGCCCAGTTTAAGACATTCTGTTTGCAGAGTAGCTGTTGTAGCCCATGCTAAGAAAGAAAAAACCATTCTTATTTTCAAGTAGCAGCCAGGCCTTAAATACTATAGAACAAACTTACAAATGAAAATAGCTTTGGATTTATTTTTTTACCAGATCTTTGTTTGAAAAGTCATTAAGCTACTAATTATCTCCTAAGTGGGAGACAAAAATCAAGAAATAATTTGAGAGACACGTGTAAGCTTCTAGCAATTATTTACAAATTGTGCCTAGATGGAACACTTATGTATACATACGTACAAACACTTTAACCTTGGAAACCTGTCCGTAGGCATTTAAATGATGTTTTAACTTGTCATTTGAAAAATGGTTGTTCTCAGGTGCCTTTCCACTTCTGTAATGGTTTTTGTAGTGGCTGTCTGACCAGATGGCGCAGGCACAAGTTGCTGGTTTGCACTAATAGATTTGATAGTCTTAGTAACACTGGTCGCACCTAAATTAAATGTACTGCGCAAAGGAGCATCATGGCTTGTGCTCTCATCCTTGCATGAAATGCTAACTGAACCAAACCATAGTTTCATGCAAATAAACCTTTGCAGTCTTTGGGATCGATATCTTGACAGCTACGCTGACTCTATCTCTGAAGAAACTATCATGCCCAATTTAATGATATGCAAGACTTCAATTTAAAGATCATGGAATTGACTTGAAACTCTGAAGCATCTTTAGAAAAATCAGAGCGTAAACAGGAAATAAGATTTGAATCACAGTAACAGTATTTGGTTACTACAACAACAAAACAAGAAATACAAAGCCTGCTATTTGGTTAGCTCTTTTGCATATTGCAGCATTAATGCTGAAAAAACTTTCGTGAAAAACTTAAGTGAGAAAAGCTAAAGAGTTAAGTGATTGAAAAAACCCTATCACCTACAGAAACGTACGTAATGTTGTCCAACATTAACCACCCGTGCATCAAAAGACTGCCCTCAGCACACTGTTAAAAGGAAACTTTCACGCTCGCTTCATGGAAAAGTTGTAAAGTGTGTATCAGAGTTCGTGAAACAGTGTCGTTTCCTGCACACCCACTTACACCATATGGTAAACAGGGCTTTGTACAGTTTAAAAAGTGTTAAGAATGTCAAACTGTATCTGACTGATAAAATTTGTGTTCGCTGACTATTCCACATATGCTACCTGCTAGAAAAAAAAAAAAAAAAAGAAAAATTAATGTGAAGCCCAAGGTATTACTATCAAGCTATTAAATGACATCTGGCTGCTGAAAAACGTTTACCTAATTGAGTGCTTCAACTCAAGATTCAAGCTTTCTATGAATTAGTCTCTTTAAAAAAACATTTGACAAGTACTTTTATAAATGAAAATGTATTTAGAAGTTAGTTACATTGTGTAAATTAAATGTAATAGACTGATATTGTTTGCAGTTTCTTCACTTATCAATGCCTACACTAACCCCTAAGACTGAAGACAATCAGAAAAGTTGATGGTAGAGTAATGTATTCTGTGTAGTTAAGTAACTAATTGGCACTTCCTAAAAAAAAGTGATCTACCTGTATAATACCATTCTCCCTCGCATGCTTCAAGAAAACCTTTCCGGCCTTTTGTTTTAAAATGAACTCTGTGGTCCCCTTTGAAAGTCCCCACTTTCAATGCCACCAGTGTGATATCATCCAGATAGTGGCCTCTGAAACAGGCACCTGAAGACAACGGTAAGAACACAACCACCTAAGAAAAGTCAAGTTCCTTTCCAGTATCCAAAGTTGGTCACTTAAAATTACACAAAGAATGAAGGAGTATGGGTGCACAGAAGTGTACCCAGTATCATGCAAAGCTTTTGTATATTCATAAAGAAAAGCCATATTATTCTTCTCGAAACAGTTAATATTTAATTCCTCTTAGAAAAATGTATTGCCAGTGTTTCTAACTTCTTCTAAAAGCTTAAAAGCTAAAAGCCAGTCACTGTAGCAGAAGCCATGGATCCAAACTCACTTATTCTGTTTTGGCGTGCTTGGAAGTGACACAAAGATGGAATTATACAGTAGAATGAAGGAACAGGCACATCCTGCCTTTCTATAGAATGCTTTGCAAAATCAATTATAAACATGTTTACCAATTAATGACATTGTTTAAACACTGTGAATGATTCTTAAAACAGTCATCACAACGTAGAAGTTCTTCTCTCAGTTTCCTTCTAGTTTCATACATTTAAGCCACCAATTGGACTGTGGCTATGAGCAATCTAGTCCTCTCATCCCACATGAATTTTAGCTCAAAGTCTGGAAAAACATGTTATTTATACATAACAAAGAATTAAAATGTTTACAAACCTCTTGCATCACTTTAGGCGTTATTAACATAGCTATTAATGGTCCAGAAATATCAAGCAGCCATTCCAGCATGTAATAGGCCAAAGCAGATCTGCTCCATTACTATGGCAATAAAGCATTAAACAAATCCCCGTGTGAACAGAAAACTCCTGATACTAAGATCTTCACAGTTATTGCCAATGTTCAGATGCACATGAACAATATTTTAATGGCAGCTCTACACTGAACTGTGTTGCTGAGGTTTGGCATGACTGGTGAATGATCCATGGCTTTTTGTGTGTGAGCAAATGGCTCTGAAAGCAGAGCTGATCTCAGTTCTTAGCTAAGGACTTCCTCACTGAGCAGGGTGCTAAAAGCTAAACGCACCATTTTGTCTTTTCTACACTTTGATTTTTCCTGACCATAATCATCTCTACTTTTCCACACTGGGTTGAATTACTCTCACTATGCAAAAATATAAATTAATTTCTATTACAAAAAAGAAGACTCTTTCTCATCAATTAGATACTGATTGGTTTTCTTTATCAGATATCATTTAACACCTTAATAGTTGGATGCCCATGAGTCACTTTTGCTGTCTTGTGGATGTAAGTCTTTAAATCAAAGGCAGGAAATGCCACTGTCACATGGATCACAAATAATGGAAATTAACTTGGAAGTCTGTCTAATTTCCATTCAAAACTCACACTTGCAGGTCTATTACATGTCACTTCTGTATTTGGAAAAATAAAGTCATGAATGTAGGACAGCAGTTACCATCTTTATGAATAATGAATCAACAGTTAAAGGAACTAAACTACAAGGGCATAAAAACAGCATTTCCTTCTTTTCTCCTTCTGAATGTTTTATCCTCAAAAATACTGTTTGGGACAGTATTACCTAAATATTTTCTGATTGGAGATTTACAAGGAGTATTCATAAGAAGAGTGCCTTTTGCCAACTCTGCTGGCAACAGAGGTTGCCAACAACCTTCCATTTTGAGATGAAATCATCTCTGATTGCTTCTGTGAGATATAAAGGACTGCAACACTACTGAGTGGACCAAAATATATATGCAGCAGTGCCAGCTGGCAAGTGGCAGGAGCGGGAATTGTCTGCAGTCTGACCCTGTGGAAGGCCAGTCAAAGGGCAAGTCACTGAGGGCCAGAACAAAGCCTGCACTAGGCAGGCTGCTGCCCACATCAATCACATTGACTCACTTCATGGACCAACAGTAGATCACAGGACAGTACCAAGGAGGCTGCCATCACTTTGACAGGAGCCCCTACGTTGTTTCAGTATTACAAGGTACTTTAATTTCATCAACAGCTCAAGACTCCTTCAGCAGCTCTTTACAATGAATTTCCCATTCCTTGCACTGCAACCGGAAAGGATAGCATAAAACCTCATCCATACCTTCAAATAAGCTTTTGAACAGATTTACAAATACTAAATAGCAGTATCATTTTGCAAATCATACTCAGTAACAGTTCATCTCATGTAGTGTTAAAAATCCTCTAAAAATATACAGAGCCTTGTTCAGTAGGTATAGTCCTTCCATTGTAATTTGTTCTACTCCATCATCACACAAGGATTTTTTTTTTAAATTGTAAATATTTCAGAGAGAGATATATATATTCAGATATATATATTGCACTACTCATGTTAAAGATTTGATGGGCTTAGCAATGCAATAAAAACGTTATTACTCAGAAATGACATTTAATATAGCACAACTTTACAGATTACAATCTCGTTTTCCATTCTAGTTATGTTCCTATGGCAGAAGTCTGCAGTGCAACTGATTAAACAAAAAGTAATTGTTTTGTTTAAGACAAATGACCGAGTCAATACAACGAGTGTTCCAGATCAGCAGTAAAACATTGAAGTAGTTGTGCATTGCAGCCTGTAGACCATCTGCCTGTACGTGCAACTGGAGTGTAGCCATGTATCAATCACTTAAAATTACTGCTTCAGTCAATGGGCTGAATTGAAAAACTGGCAGCATTTACTCATTGCATAAATCCCTACTGAATGGTGTTCAGGCATTCTGACAGAACAACTCAGAGCATTAACTTGAGGTAGAGTCCCTAATTAACTGGTGTACCACTGGATACAGTACACTTGTTTAGAGATAGCAGCCTTGTTAGTGAAGTATCTGAAATCACAGCAGGGATTTCCACAACCTTAAAGCTATGCTTTCCATCAGGCAAAAGTTAATATTGTTCAGAAAGCTGATCAATGTGTCAAAGCAGCACAATGTGTCTATAATTGTAAGCTAAAGCTGCAATGCTGGGGAACTTAGAAAATATTTTTGGCTATATATTTAAATGCTTACACAGGCATCCTGTGTTAAAAGACACTCAGAAAATAAAAACATGACACCCTCAACTTACGTAATTTAGCTGTTATGCTCAGTATCATTAAAAAAAATTTAAAAAAGACACTTTTCTGATTACTTTCTTTTGAACATGATTTAAAAAGCTCAACTTTTTTTTTTTTTTTTTTAAACCTTGTTAAAAGCAGAAGGCTGTCTCCGGAGTGAGCACGTTCCATTAGAACACATTAATATTTGACAGACAATCTTGAACTGGAAGCATTTAACTTACAAACAATATGCAGAGGTATTTAAAGACATCTCTAGAGTTAAGTCTTCTGTTTAATTAAATGATGATACTACTGAGGAAAAATGTGATTATGATTAGTGTCATTTACCAGTCCAGAAGTAAAGTAGCCCCTAATTTGGAGCCCTCTGTAAGCATATCCTTACGGTCAAAGACAGAAGTCAGTTTTCAGACACATTTTTTGTCAGTATCCATACATTTATTCACATTTCTCTTTTTTCTTCAGTGAAAGATAAATGCTCTAAAAACAGCACTGTTGAATGATAATAACTGACAAATAAGCAAGTAATTTTCCTACTGAGGGTAGAAACGGTAAAAAGCTACTTCTGGTCTAGTTTGAAACCAGCCTAAATATCCTAAAGACAAGAATTTTGTAGCTAAAGTGCAATTTATGTTTTATTCATTATTTAACTTTCATTATTGTGTAGTGACTTGTCCACAGCATCCAGCCCAGACACTTTAATCCTCTGATGGCAACAGAAACTAAATTATTCATATTTAATTTTTTTTTGTCCACTACATTTAAATCAATGCTACAGACACAGATTCAAAATTGACTGGCATTCCTACATAATACAGATACATGCAAAATTTAAGGTTTGTTCAAAAGTAAACTTTGGTCACTGTTTCCACTGCCTTTGGTTTTTCATATGCAGCTTCTACAAAACTATTTTATATATATATATATATATATATATATATATATATATACATATTTATGAATACACTCTGAATAATTATATACATTTCGTCTTCAAAAGTTCACACCTTAGCATTTAGCTGGTTTCCAGATACAAGTTAACTTCATTGCCTTTGAACAAGACCAAATTTCACTCTCGGTGGAGCCAAGTGAATACAACTAACAGTCAAGAGAAAGCATACCTGCAGTAACCAGGATTTCATACAGGAGGCAATTAGCACAAACGGGGATGCAGGAAGGTCTGCTTTACTATGTGGGTGACAGCAAAGGCTGCCCATGGGGGCTGTGGGGTCTCCTCTTCAGAGGCTTTCAAGAGGTGCCAGACACGGCCTGGCACCATGCTGTGTGTGCCGCTCGAGCAGGGGTTGGATCAGATGGATCCAGAGGTGTCTGCCAGCCTTAGCCCTGTTGGGATCCTCTGATCCAACCACCTGGTAAAACTGCTTACAAAGAACTGAAAAAGAATCAGTGGATTTCCCATCTCTCCCCTGCTATTTTCCCCCCTCCTTTTTTATTTTTTTTCCAAATCCAAACAGGCAATTGGCAATTCAGAAAATCTGAATCTATTTTCAAATATTTACTTGAAAACGACTATAAACACAAAATACCACACAGGTCCAGTAAAAACACCTAGTTGTTTGGGCAGTGCTATACAGCATAGAGCTTCCCAAAGATTTAATAGTGGATTAGAAAAGCCTCTAGCCAAACGAGACCACTAGGGAAGCACTGACCATCTCAGAGATGGCTGTGGTTTCTTATCCTAAGTTCTTCTTAGTTTAGCCACATCAAAGACTGTTTCATCATTTTTGCTAACAGATATGACTGCAGGTTGATTTTCAAATACCAACTCAAATATATTACCACCTTTACACCACCACATTCCAAGTTATGATAATGCCTGTTCACAGACATACAGTATCAGAACTTTCATATTAAAATGTGGCAATTAAAGCACTTACATTCATACTGGGAGTTGTTCCAAACAGTTTCAAATTAGCTCACTTATCTACATAAATCCAAGGCAATAAAAAGTTCACAATGTAAGCCCAGAAGAAATCACTATCAGCTGTTTCCCTCTAACAAATCTAGGTTTCTTAGGTACACATTTCAAGGACAGGCCTTGTTTAAAGAGCTCAATTTATTTGAAGTCTCTTTCCTGCTATCCAGCTGACAGATCAAAGGTACTTCTCACTCTTAGAATTTGCTCCCACTTTACCCTCTTTTTCAACTTAGTAAAAATTTGTTTAGATAGATTTAAAATTTATTTTAAAATTCATTCTTTCATCTTTTTCAGCCTTTTATTCCTTAGCTTTTCTTGTTCCTGAAAGTTTTCCCGTGACACTTCCCAAATATTGGAATCCTTGGGTTACTTAGTCACAAGAAATTATGCACAGATAGAAGACACTGGGAGATTCAGAAATGCTAAGATAAACATTTCAGTCTCTGTAATGCTTACTAATGCTGTGTAAAATATACACTGTTGTATAAATTATTGTAAACACTCAGTGAGACCATTTAATATCTAAAAGATGCAAAGATACACCTATATTTCAACCACATCCATTTTTTGCAGTTTTTTGTTGTCAGCGTTGTTGTCTTTCTTTTTTTTCCTGTCATATACCGGCGATCTATTGCTGAGAAGTCATTATCTCAATGGCATGCAAAAAAGCCCTGACAAAACAAAACAACCACCCCTTCAATAAATATTAAATCAGAACTATACTGTCATACAGGTGGAACAGCTACAATATAATAAGCTTAGGTAAATAATTTGTCAATACTTGACTTTGTAAAATGTACTCACCTGCACTCAAATACTATGGAAACAATGATCATAAAATTGATTATAGTTTAGTTGCACAACTTTCTAACATTGTAATTTGATTACCTGCCTTTCACTCTGATATACAGATCAAACACCTGGAATAATGCAGCTGAGTAAAGAGACATGCTAGGAATAGATTTGCTTCAACTGTGTCCAGTTTTTTTTTTCCCCCAGAAGATAAACATAAGGACTCCCAAAAGAGGCTGCATTTTCTGATTGTTTTCATGAGTATGAAAGGAACACATTTCAGAAAATACTGAAATTAATTTTTTGCCTTCAATGTTAACGTCCCATATTAGGATTAAAACTTATTGCCAGAGTGGATCTGGACTCTCAGAGTCAAAATGCTTTTATGTTTCAAGAAGTAACATACAAAGGAGAAGTACAGACTTCCTTTGCACTTGATTCCTGCCTTATCAGGAAGTGAAGACAAGTCTCCTGTTCATCAGTTTACTACTCACTATCATTTATCACATCAAAAATTGTTTGTCAGCTTTCTGAATTAATTTTTCATGCTTCTAATTAATTTTCAGTTTATCTCCAGTCACTGTAGGGTATTAGAGAAACGGCAACATTCTCCAGCATAACATCACCTGTATGAAATCTCTGTTTATTTCCCCCTCACACAGATCTTTGTTGCATGGATCTCCAAGAAATCCTGTGGACTACTGCTCTAAGTCAAGCAAATTGTAACTTAGCTGAGTTTCATAAAGCCAGGTTTTGAAGATCTTCATGGTTTTTAGTATCTTTCAGGATTCTTCCTGACTGCTTAAAAGAAGTTACTTATTTCATAGCAAAAATACTGTCTGTCTTGTCAGGTCTGACACTTTCAACAGGAGTAAGACAAAAGAAAACAGAATCTCCAGAATGAAGTACTGTCTTTTCTAAACAGCCCATCTTACTGCCTGGCATTATCAAGTTTTAAATTTCATAATCTGTGACAAGCACTGTAAGGAAAGGACTGATCAGATCTTTCAAAAAAATACTGCACTTACAGGGATTTCCACAATGGAGAGTTCTTATATTATAGTGGTTCCAGAAGAGCTCAGTAATACCACTTCTACTTTGGGCAAAATTTATTACAGAGCTGAAAGAACAGAACTCATCTTAGGCTACTAGTGGTATCATTCAGTCTCTGCACAGAACACCAAAATTAATCCAGAACCCAAGCTAGAAACTCGTACAGAATGACAGCAGATCACATTCTAGGAAGCTGTAGCAACTTTTCCAATGACGTATGCATTTAATTCTTTCTTTTTCTTTTTTTTTTTCCTTCAGAAAAAAAGCCAAATCAACTCTGATTCGCATCTTAAAATCAAATTTCCTCTAAGTCAGGAACTCCTTCTGTGGGTCGTGTCCCCAGCAAATGTAGGCTGTTCTTCAGAAAGTTTACCAAGATAAAGTTAAAACTTTGAAAATAAAGGGCACATTTGTGTGTCAGTCATGTTTTTCTTATAACAGATGGGTTGTGTTTCATGATAAAAAATGTTTGCATTGAATGTATTAAGATTAATTATTAATAAGGAAACAAGTATATTTTCGTAAGGTTAGAGCTTTGAGACTCAGTTGCAAAGTTAACAGTTCAGTTTGCTCAGTGGTTGAAGTTAAAATACATTTAAAACTAAGTTTAGGGCAGCTGTTAACAGCATTAACCATGTCTTTTGAAGCTTTACTTCAGAACTGTCTATATTACAGTTTGACTGTACAGCCTACTCTGTTATGGCACGAGTCTGAACAAGCAAGGATGTATGAAGCAATTATAGAAGGAGGGGAAAATATGACTCCAAAAAAAGTCTGCTTAATGTATACATTTTCAATGAGCATAAATTTAAAAGAGTTTGCTCTCTAATAGTGCTGGACATTTTTTCCATCTGCTTGATCATCACAGATTTGTGGCATGAAGTTCAATAGGACACGAACTGCAATAGCTTCCTGAAGAGTCAACATGATAAAAATGTCTTCCAGAACTGGGTTGAAACAGAATTTGCAACAAAAAACATGTTTACTTATACAGAACACAAAAGAAACAAACTGGCAGAGGAAGGTACTTTTTCTACTACCATACTTTCAATCCATAAACTACAAGTATATTTGGAATATAAAGTTGACAAGAGCATCTAAAGAAGAAGCTCCAAAATTATACTCTGCATAAAATTATTTCTAGATTTATGTTCCTCCTGTAACAAAGGGATTAGTCAGGAAAACACCGCCATGAATGTCCATTTGCAACTGGTGAGGCGCTCCTGTACAGCATCTTTGCACAGCTGGGGATGACTTCAATCTTCTGCATGCCCCACACACATCTGCTAGGAGCACACGGATTTCTGTCTCTTCGAGGGATTGCCAGTACACCTGGCAGAAGGACATGACCCTGCTCCTCCCTTGTGATGAGCAGAAAAACTGACAGGCACAGAGATCGTATTGCACCCAACAGCCTGGTTCCAAGCAAAAGAAGTCTAGGAGACAGTGTGTGCTAAGATATCACTGCTGCTGCTGAGACCAAGGACCAGAACTGTAAAGGGAAACTAATCATCCTATCTGAGAGTTTGTGCTGGGCAGAGCACGCCCAAGTATCCCATTCAAAAGGCTGTCCACAAGAAGTACCAGAATGGAAAAGGACTGCAGCTGTCTGTGCTGCACTGAAGTACAAACTGCCACTTTCTTGTACCAGCAACTAGCAACACAGTGTTTTTTCCTTTCTCATTTCTTTTGTTTTAATTATGAGATTCTTTCAAACTCCTAAGATTTCTTCTTCTTTCTCCTTTACAAATGAACAAGATGCTTAATTAATTTTAAAGTTGGCACTGATTAATATCCCAATGAACAACACTGCAATCCTTCAAAATACTGTTCTATGTGTTTATATTTCCTAAGTAATACTGGAACATGGTGGGAGGAAGTGAAGTAATACTGATCTCCTGCACATTATGCCAAATAAGCAGATTGCGTTTGCTTAGGAAATGCTGATAAGTAAGAACTGCTTAACAGAAAACACATTTGAGTTCACGCTTACCAAATGACAATCAAAAACTATTAAGAATGAAAAAAGGAAGAACATATACATTCATTTTTTAACCATGTTGAAAAACCTTGCTTTTCCTTTATTTCACAAAAAACTACAAGTTGAGAGCAAGAGGACAAACAAAGACTCGGCCTTAATTTCGAATGCTTTTACAAAAAGAAAGGTTTTGGGGCTTTTGTCCCTGCAAACTGTTTCAGAAGGGGAAAAAAAAATTGCATTTCTAGCTCAATTATGAACAACTCTTCTTAGCTGAAACCTACTTTCTGTCATCAGATGTGGAATAAAAGATCATCCCCCTGATTTTTAAATGGTTTCTTTGGGAAAAAAACTGCTATCTTGAGTTCAGGTGCCCTTTTTATAGTCACTCTGCAAATCTGATTCATATCTAATATGTATTTGTGCATTTCACACATGTAGACATTTCCAGGCAAGAACAAAGCAGGGATATCACAAACATCTAAATTTGTCTGAAAATATCTTAGGAATTTCAGTGTTGAATAATACAAATGCTCTGTTGTGCAAAGAAGTAAAACTGAATACTTGAACATAAGATTCTCCAGTTCCTGAACTGTTATCTCCAAGAGAGTAAACCTCTAGAGTACATCTCCACATGACACATTTATCTAAAGTGGCTGCACACACATAACGATGGCTTTTGTTTTGTGATCATGGTCATTTTGAGTTTGCTTAAATACTGCAGCCCAATGCCTATACGCTAATCCCAGAACATTCTGAAACGTTTCAAAGCTTTTAGCGGGAGGAACCTCTTGCATTGGCTTTGTAGATGAAGCTGACCACAGTTCACTGGAACCAGCCAGCTCAGATAAATAAGATGAAAGCAGACATTTCCTCAAAATATCTTGAAAGCTTTCCATTAGACTGTACCAGGGGTATACAGTAAAAACAGCAAGTGCCCATGCTTATATAGCAACCAATCTTCCCACTGCTTTCTCCATTCTGTCTTGATTACTGTCTGTGTATCTATTTATCTGCTTCACTTTAACATCTTGTAAAGTACTTTGGGAGAAAAAGATGCAACTTCTGTTTGCTGGTTTGCATTACAAAGTAGTTACTGGTGTAACACAAAATTCTACTTAACATTGGTATTAAATATGACAGGGAGATACAAAAATTTACAACACCTAATGGGCAAAAAAATCAGAAATTTGATCTACAGAACATTTCAGAGTCAGCCACTCCACAATAGGCTTGAATGCAAGCATTCACACAAAATTCTCTGGCTGTCGAAGTGTATTCTAAGAAAGTCAATATAGTCACAAAGACAGGAGTGCCTCAGGCTAGATTTTCAATTTGATTGAATAAATCCAGCTGTTCACTAGAAAGAGGAAATGCTTCACCACTGGGATCTCCAACATTTTATAATTCTAGAAAGATCGTCAGACCACTTACTGTCAGGTACTTTACTTCAGAACAATGAATTAGAAGTCCAAGTTTCTTTAACAGTTAAAAATTTGAGGGCATTTAAGTGCTTAGAATGATTTTTGGAAGGAAGGCCAGCAGAATACAAAGGGAGCCCAGATCTTATCTAAGCACTAAAATTAGGTGTAAGATTGGGCGTTGTGTCTATCCTACATGTAGATTCTACAAAGATTTAATTCACAAACTTTTAATGAAGAAAGGATAACATTATCATAGTACAAACTATTAAGCAGTGATAAGTCTTTAGGTCAGTATAGCTGTAATGATAATATTGAGTCTCCCAATAGCACAGAAAGTGTCACTGTACTCTGAAAGTGCACTGTGAACTTAAGCACACCGTATGTCCCTAGGAGAAGGAAGTGGTGAACCACAATATCGAAGCACAAAGTCGAGTGCAAGTCCAACAGTTGCTACTTTAAACAAAGTTTGCCTCCTTCCAAACAAAACAAAAATACTTGAGGTCTTAGAAGTTTCTTTTCATATATACCCTGAAATCCCATGCTCACCCTGCCTTCTTTAGTTTGTGTTCTTACGCCTCATGCAGCACAGGGTATATGTAATGTGGTTGGTCTTCCTGCTGGAAAGAGGAAGTTTCAGGGTCTTGCTTATGCTACTGCACTCCTGAGCATTATGACAAAAAAGTCATCCTGTGTTGGGCTGGGTCAAGACATTGGAATACATTACTGGAATAACTCATTTATTTAGGCATGGACCCCTAGAAAGCAAAGGTAAAAAAAAAACACCTTGGTTCTCTGCTTCTACTGATTGCTTCCAAGACTGCCTGCTACTTGTAGAACATTTAAAAGCAATTGTAAAACAACCATTAGCTATGACAACATTTAGACCTCATCATAATGCAGCACAGACCAGCTATATATTTTAGCTTCCGTTCAGAAGAGTCACAATTTCCTTAAATGTACAGAAGCTACTTGAAAAATTCATAAGATCTGTTTCACAAATTACCAATTCAACCATAAGAATATATAGTAAAAATGACAAAAGATTTGTTCTTATAGTTGATAAAAAATGTATGCCAAGGCATTCAAGTAAAGTTACTTTCTGTGTTCTGATTTAATGAATCATTTGAGCGGTATCTGGCTGGGTGACAGAGATGCAAGGCTCGCTGAAGCCTACTCTAATGCCTACTGGTATAGCCTTCCTTGGGACAGTAAAGCCAGAACAATGTGTCAGACTGAGGTAATATCAAAGAAAGTAAATGCAGTACTGGGGATGCTATGAGGTTGGCCCACAACATCTCTTGACCTGTGAAGATCTGTAAGTACTTCTCTGTCCTACTGGCTCCAGTGACCCAGGAAACGCAAAAGAAGAAGCAGCAGTGCGGTAATAAACGGCCTCTGAAATAAGATTTCTGCAATCTTGTAATTCAAGCTGAAAGACATACAAAGATTGCTTGATGGTTTAACCCTATTGAAAAGCAGGGCCTGACACTATGTGAAACCACCAGTGATTTCTTAAAAGATGAACTAATGTTAAATAATGTTTAATGTGAATTTCATAGAGAACAGTCTGTTTTATGCATTGCAAAGTTTATATTCTTAATTTTAAAAATGTATGTTAATTTGGAAAATATAAATTAATGATGCATATGACTACAACTTTTATAATTCATGCCTATGCATAGAATCTGACTGAAAAAGACTTACCTTTAGGAAAATAAATTGACTTTAATGGTGAAAGTGACATTAAAACAAGAAAACAAAATTCAAATAATACATGTCATTTTGACTCACTATTAGAGAAGGGCAGACTAGTGAATAGAAGAGACTGAAACAACCCCTTTCTTCCATCCTTCCTTAAAAATATCTAAAACTTAGTTAGCTCTTAAAAATAACACTGTTTGTCCATTGCTAACATTTTGTTTCAAATATTCTATTTCATTTGCATTAAAAATATTTCTGTTGATTCCTCCAGTCAGTTTCAAGAAGTCTTTCCTCTGTTTTATCTGAAAATTAAACATTCTCTTGATAGGCTAGTTAGGACAATTGTGTATGAGAATAAAAGGGTACTTACACAGATAATAGAACAATAGCAATTAGAGTCCATTCAGGCATTTTGTGAATAATATTTCTGTTTGTTAACCTAAAAAATAGCAATTAGAAAAATCAATTCATCAATCAAAAAAATTCATTTCATAGTGAAAGTAAACAGATTTTAACTGCTGAATTCAAGTCAGCCCTTTAAAGACTTAGTATGCCACAGTACAGTGTGGCATTCACAGTCCCATGTGAGCAGTCAGCCAACTTTCTGTCTCTCTCCTCTTAGCTGGCCTCAGAGCAATTACAAAATTGCCAGTATGTGTTTTTGTTCTGGAGAGAAGTGGGATGAGGAAGATAGAACAGAAGCCAATTCTTTGAATTCATAGCCTTGGCTGCTATGAAGGCTCAACTCTCCCTGACACCCAATAGGAAATTCCAAGATCCACATATATGCTTTCTGTAAAGGTGGGCCTTCTTCCTTACTTGGTTTCAGATCTAGATTTGCTGTAAAAGCTAATTTTGCATTGTAGTAAAAATAGTAAACCACAGCTTGAAACAGTGATTGAGCACCTGATGGGAAGGCAGGGCCAACCCAGGGCAGCTCAGCTGCATGTGATGCACCTGAGTAACCAGAAGGGGTGAAGCCAGGATCCAGTCCTTCCCAGACCTCATTTAAGGGCTGGCAGTGGAGGTGAGGGTATCTTGCTGGAGTTCCTTGCCTATGGGAGGCCTTCCAAAGGTAAGCAGGTTTTATTCCTTTATTTCTCAATCTACAGATGCTGCACTTGGGTTTATTTGCTGCAGCCTGGGATTGTGCTACTCTGCTGCTATTGCTATATTTCCCATCACATTGCAGCAATACATACATGAACGTATGGGACTTTAAGATACTTAGATTTTAAGATTTTATTTAGACAGATGCTGCCATATAACAGAATGCTGAAGGGGGAGCGCCTTAGTATGTTTGCTTCCTTCTTCCACTCTGCTTGCTGTCTCTGTAGTCTTACATAAATCAGACGCAGAATGAAGCTATTCTGTCACTCACTACTGGCGCTGGAGAAGATGGAAGGTTGTTAATAGGTCTGAAAATAAACCCTTTTGTCTAGAAGGAGACATTTACTAAAAGTACGAATTTCATCTGCTCCATCAGGGGCTTTAGATTCTTCCTCATTAGAAGAGGAGATAGCGGACATCAACCACTGCAGAGGTAAAGCAAAAGACTTCTATACCATGTTCAAGGCTCATTCTCGGAGAAAAGACTTAAATCTGTTTTGAGCATCTCAAAAGAAGATTTAATACCTGGGAGTTTTCTATAACTGCTAGCCTAGTCACAGAAGCTTTATCAATGAATCCCTTCACCTTATCAGCTCTGATTTTATCAAAATAGTACCAACTGAGCATGATCAGGGTAGCATGACAGATGCTTGTAACACAATTAATGGAAGCTCCAAAAAAATCAAAAGCTAATCTACCTCTAATTCAGTACTAAAAGACAGCTGTGTGTAGGCATACTGTTTTTCCTGATTGAGTACAATAAATCCAGCTTCAGATCAGAACAGAACCATGCTCAAGGGATCCCGAAGTGTAATGATCTATGATGATCAGTTAAACATTGAAGTTTCCAATATAGTCTTCTTACTTTTCCTCCTTCAAAGGGCAGTTTTAAAATGAAATAGCTCTTAACAAATTGAATTCCATGGTTTTCTTCACTCAGTAAGGCTTTTAATTTCTTTAGGAAATTAGATAACAAAAATACCCAAGAACACTGGAAAAGTGTTTGTACTTGCCCTTGTTAAAACTCAACTTCTCTTTTCTCACTTTGGGAAAACTACACAATTCTTCTCAAAATTACTATAAAAATACAGTTGTAAATAAGACATTTTATAGGACTGCTTCCCTTATTTTAGAAATGCACTCAATTTTTTTTAAAAGGATACTAATGATTATAGCAATATTATTCCATTTTCTTTCTCAAGTCTGCTATCAAAGATTTTTTTTAAGCTGTCATTACTAAAGTAGTATCTCAACAGCCCTACTTCTGTTAAACAATGAAAGAAAAATCAACATATAATACTATGTGTATAGGAATTATGTCAAACTAGAATGATAGTATTGATAAATACAAATTACTTTTTTAAAAAGATGCACATTTACCAACCACTATTAAAATAGCCAATGGTAGTAGCTGGCAGCAAAGCTAGTAACTGATAAACTGTTTCATTTTTCTGGTTGTAGAAAAAGAAACAAAACAAAGGCTGAAGGTCTTGACTCAATACTGATGACAGTGATAAACACTAAGAAATGTCTGATGGAATCATCTTGACAGACAATTCATATGTAACATTCCAGTTAATCTGCTATGATAAAACACAGTGGAAGAGACAGATCCAAAACACCTGGGAAAACTCTGTCAAATAGTGAAAGCATCTTTATTTCATTGCTCTACAAGGAGTTATTATTGATTAGAGCACAGGAAGGTGTCATTCTTGTACACAAACTGAGAGATACAGTTATTTGTGTCAATTAACTCTTATTCAATGTTAGTATTGATTGGCAAGCTCTCAACACTAGTCACTGCCATCAATATGCTATTTATGAAGGAGGCAGTCATAAGATGCAGATAACCAGCAGGATATGCCAGTATGGATTTGCTGATGTACTACTGTCACTGGACTGGATGAAGTGAGGCTCCCACAACCTTTCAGTACAACACCTGTCCTAAAGCGCTTGTGCAACTGGAAAAGAAAACATTTTAGGCTGATCAGACTAAAGCTAGCAACCTACAGGTGTGAAGCCTTAAGTAATATGGAACAGTGGAAGGGCAGTCACTTTCAAGAACAAGCAGTGTGTCAACACGAAGGCCTCTAAAGAGTAAAGCTTTCAGGAAACAAGGAAGTGCAAATCCTCTGCAAAAATGGTTCATTAATTCTTTGTCTTGCCTTTGGCCATAACTAGTACTTCAGAACAATTTGTGAAAGACAGGATAAAAAGGTCACCACATTTGTCTTGCACACATTATGGAAATGTCTAAATACAGCAAAAGTTTTAGGATGTGATTTTGGGCAGAGAAATATTTTCTGTTAAAGAGTTTAGTTAAACTTTCTCACACCTACCTAAAGAAAGAAAAGAATGTGCAACTTCTCAAAAGTGAGCATCTCTATTTACTTATTCCCTAAGAATGGACAGGTAAGCCATGAATGCTGCATGGGATTCTTAGTTGCTCGTGAGTATTGTGGTTCATGCCAGCACAGCTTGCAGGAAGGATGTGCTATGACTGGACTAACTTCTTCCCTCAGCCATTAGACAAAAGGACCAAAAAAGCTCCCACAAAGAAGATCGAAATGAGTAGATGCATCACAGTGACAGAAATTGACAGGAAAAGGAATAAAGAGTAAGATGCAGACAAATTCCATTGCAAACCACCTTCCAGTAACCGACTGGAGCTCAGCCTGCAAAAGAACATGAACTCTAATATGGAAGTTCTGGGAATATAGAGAAGTCCTAGGTTGAGGTAACCAGTAAATGGAAAACTAAACCCAATAATAACACAAAGAGCACACACAGTTGGTCCTTTTCCTTCGGTCATCTTCCCATTCAGTTACTTAGACACTGATTTTACTAGTGGTTTACTACCATTAGCAAATGCTGGCCTGAATTGTAACCAATGCCTGCCGAGGAAGCAAAGTTAAGTACTTCCCTATGAGCCCTGTGCTAGAACTTGAACAGAACATCAATACTCCTGAACTAAAGGAAAGAAACTCTCAGTGCTGCAGGTGCTCACCACCTCAGCATCTTCTGATTTCTAGGAAACAATTCAATACAGGAAAACAGTCCAACATAATAGCAGGTAGATAAGACAAAGTTGTAATAACAGAATTTTGAACACACATTTAAGAAACAGCAATACCACATTCATTTTGAGAATCTGTAAATGACAAGTGCCATAAAATCAACTGAAATATATGTAACCTTAAGGTACAGCAGAAATCCTCTTTTCAACATGCAATACTAAACTTTAAAAAATAGAATCATACATTCACAAATGTAATAATTTAGCCTCAGTTTCTATATAAATAGCTAATTTTGTCTTCATCTTTTAACAAAATGCCCTTATACACTCTGGAGAATATTTGACATCTCAGTTTTCGTAACAAAAGCTTACAGGCGCTGTGGGACTTTGTTTGGGAAGAGCTTTAACCATTCTAAAATGTCTCTTGAGATGCCTCTGTGCATTTCCCAGCAGTGGTGATTGAATAATATGTTGCCCAAAGGAGGCTGAACTGCAAGTGTTCCTTTAAAAACCAATGGAGCTGAAAATTGTTGTTGCTTAGTTCACAACATGCTCTTTTACCCTTCTTCAGCTAAGCTTTACTACTGCGATGTATTTTACTTCCTTCTTCAGCAAGTTCTGCAGCCTGAAATATTTCTAGTAAGAAAAGTAAGGAAGTTCGGTAGCAGTGCTGCCTCTGTAGTCATCAAGCATTTTAACCATATTAACAAAGGAAGTAACAAATTTCTAAACCCTACAAACATAAACACAGGTTATAATTTATCCTAGGGCATCTGCAATAGCAATCAACTTATGAGTCAGAGAACTCATATTGATTAAATTTAAGTATGGCACTAGAGATTCAAACCTGTGCCTTCTGCCACAGAGCTAGATTTTTTTCTGTATCAGACAGTTTTATACCAGAAATACAAGGAGAAAGGGTTCAAATGTTTTTATTACTATTTCCAGTATGTTCATCTTACTTTACTTTCAGCAACACTAACAAGTCTAGCTGTTGCGAGATGCATATAAAACAGTAATAAATTCTTGTGTAGCATTCACAATTGCTATCAACCACTCTTTTCCCAAAATGCTGTATTTCCAAGCAATTTATCTTTGCTTTTATATTTTTAAAAGGCTACTTTGCCCTCCTACAGCAAAGCTCCTTTGCAGCAAACTGCTTTTGAAACCTGATGTTCAAGCCATGTTATCTTTGAATAGCAAAAATAATTTAAAATGTAAGTTCTGCTTTTGAGGTTTTTCAGCTAAAGTGACCACTAAGCATTTATACCGCAGAGCAACGGAAATGCATTTTTAAGACACAAAGATTTAATTAGAAGAGCAGACGTATACACATCATATAGATGCTATTTCAGTACAACAAAAAATATCTTCCATGGTTGCAATGTTGTTAAAATCTTAATAACAGTTAAATGACTACAGTTGCAGAATGAAGTCCAAGCACAAAAATTCTTATATTCAAAAAACATCATGCCCAGAATCAGCAGAAATAAAATGTATCTTCCATAGTTTAAAAAAAAAAAAAAATCTGGCATATATTGAGATCCATGTTTCAGTGGTGTTTCAGTGGCATTTCTCTGGCTATCAGACAAATCATAAGGAAACAGAAGAGTTGGGTTTCTATTCACCAAAGACTAGATTTCTTGTGTCAAATGCCACAAGAATGAGCTTTGGTAAATCTACATGTAAACATTATGCATGATGGGAGGTGGTGGAGAGGAAATTGTTTCAAGAGTAACAGCCTACACAGTTAGCAGCTCTTGTTGCTCCTTTCCTAACATGTCAAAATGCACAGTGTAATCGAGGTCCAAGACATGAGTGGTGGCTCCCCCAAAAAGAACAAACATCTTGAGAAGTTGCTACCATTCTAATATCCCTCTTCCTTTAGTCCCAGTGTCTTTAAGTATCCTCCTCAGTGCTTCTGTGACTATCTGTGGTAAAGAAACATACCCTAGACCTACTTCCCCTTGAAATTAGAAGCAAGTAAGGTCAGCTGGACCTTCTTTCCATTTTGAATATTAGTGGTAATAATTATTAATTATATTAAATCCTGTTAGCCCAGCTACAGGGAGCCAGAGCAAAAGAAAGTGACAGATGTCAGAAACTCACGCTTAATAGGAGGTGATGAGGTAGCAGATCCTTTAAAAGACTCACCATCATCCTCCAGAGACCACTGGCCTAGTTTTTAAAAATCTACTCCTGGTGACCTAGCCACTGTCAAGAGCAAGGAAGGGGTTGACTTGTTAGTCCACAGGGAATATGACATTTCCTACGTGAACACACAGCCTCTCTGTGCCCAAATCACAAATACAAATCATGGGATGTTTAATCAATCAAGAATTGCTAAATAAAGGCTAATACTTACCGGAAAGTTTTGACAAGATTTTTTAGCTCTGTGTAAACATCCCCCAGCATAATCTGAAGAGGGCCCAAAACTGCAGGTAATCTAGAAGGCAAGAGACACTGGTTAATGTTTCTGTGTCTTAATTTCTCCTGAAATAAGGCTTCCATCAGAGCTCGGTAAAGGTAATGAAAAGGGAAGAAAGTGTTTGTGCAATAGATTTGGCATATAGTTTACATTTCTGATTCCTCTCGGTGCTTTTTGGGCAATATTTTTACTTTTACAACATTTTGATTATAAAAATAAGAAGCTCTAATTTATTGTAAATGTGAAGTAGAAATTGGATATTGTTTTACACACATTTTCTATTAAATTCCATGTCAGTTCAGACGTAACATTCTTACGGTAAAAACAAATGTTTTTCATTGTAAGTATTGAAATTTCAGTCTTCATAAATGCTTTAAAAGTTTATATTGGTTAAAAAATAACAATTGCAAAAAGAAAATTGCATGCCTAACTGTCATTCACACAAAGAATATATCTGCTAATCTTAGACTTACATATGATAAAAAAGGATGCAACAGAAATAACACTCCATTGGAAGTCTGATTATTGGAACAAAGATGTTAGCAGGGCAATCAGAAAATTTCAATAACAGATTGCTTTCCTGCTTGAATGTATAAAACTTGATAGAGAATGCTGCAAACTGTACAAACTGCTTAACAAGTTCTTGTTATTGCTAGCATTTGGGGATACCATCTATTACTTTTCACATATTAGATGTAGGTTTCAGCTAAAATTTCTGCCTCTATTTGCTTGTTAACAACTTCTTGCATTTGAATATCCAATTATTTACACTTATATGTATGGGCACTGTGCTGATACTGTTGGAATAGTCAGTATTTCCAGTTGTATTTATATCACTGTACCTTTTACTAGAACTGTGTGTTCCCACCAATCTCATCTGAACCAAAAAATCAATTAAAACTACAATTGAAATTACAAGTAGTATGTACATGAAGTGCACACAGCTATATATTGTTAATATTAACATATATGTATTTATTGCTGATTTTCAGTTGCTATTTTACATCCCTCTGAACCTGCTTTTAAAGAACTTAATTTAGACGCTTCAGATGTTTCCAGGAATCTGAGGGAAAGGAGGATGATAAATGAAGTGCTTTCTGCAGATTTTTGGAAGCACATTTTCATCTTAAGCTCCATGTGTTATAGCAACATTCAGAGCAAGAAAACATAGATATTTTCAGCGTAGGGGCACAGCTGAGTTCTAACAACTACTGACCAGCAGGAACATGCTGTCCTGCCGGCCTTGAATGCTACAACTTATCATCTACAAGCTCTGGTGCAGGCAAGAACGGACAAGTTTATCTTAGAGACTATCTTAGTAGCAAGATTCTGACACTTACCTCAGCAGGTTGTGCAAACTGTTATCTGCTGCTCCATCATAGCATGATGGTGTCAAAAATAATTTATTTAGGGCAATACCGGTTATGAATAATGCCACCCACAAAAAGGTGAAGAATGTCCTTGCACAGTGTGTTTATTACTTAAAATGATGATGAAAGACCACCAATGTCAGCTTGATGATTACTGAAGTAAGGAATACTTACGCTCTTCTCAGTTTCTCGAGGACAATTCGCTTCCTAATTTGCATTTGTGCATTTGAATCAACAAGTGGGAACATGGGGTCTTCCTGTTGATCATTCTGTATTATAATATTAAAACCTTTAATTACAATCTAATATTTAATTGCAGTCAATGCACCAGAATAGTCACAGCTTATCAACTCATGTTTAAACATAGGAAGCTCTCATCTCTGAACAGGAAAAAACAGCCAGTAGTGTCTTAATGGACAGAACTCTGGTTAATTTCACCCAACACAGAGTTTGCAGCTAACCTGCTTTTCCCCTTTCCTTGCAAAGCCATATGCTAGATACTTTAATTCAACTAATGGCAAATTTATTCAGAAACTGTCTAAACTTTTTTACAAAAAGCAATGTAACTTCTTTATTTTAAAAGAAGCAATGTTACAAAAGTTACACCCTCTTATGCTCATAATACACTTGACCTTTAAAAGCAAAAGCAATTTCACATGCTTGTACAAACTGTACAGCCTACCTAGGATAGTTAATGTACTGTTTTACTATAATGACAAGAAGACCTGGTTGCTGTCAGATGGTCTGCCTACCCTGATAAAAATTCAGACCACCCTGTATTTTTTCAGTTCTCCAAATCCTCCAGACTTTTTTCCCCCAAATTGTCTGCGTTGCAGCAACATATCCAAATAAATAGCAGACACCAGCTTGGAGAATTTTAACTATAGGTAATGCCAGAGATCTAATCTTACTCAAAAGAAATAAATCCAATCTCAAGTACTCTGAATTAAAGGCCAAAAGGAAGTTAATATAGATTTTATATAATGAATAAAAGGTGGAAGAAAAGAAATCCAGTTCCTCTTTCACCCGAGATCTACTCTGTCTAATGGGTTTGTTTCTAAGTAGACCTTATTTACCCTGCAAGGCAGCAGTTTTACAGAAAGCCTTTGTTATAGAAGTCCTATCTCTCCAGCTCACAGAAATCACCAGTTTTTCTTGCCAGTAAGCTATTCTCACACAAGGCTCTTTAACAGCTGCTTCTCATTGCAATTATGCAATGCTACAGTTGCAGAGTTGTAGAGATGATGAAAAGGATGGGCCTGGGAAGTGGTGACAGTGTTGTACTTCATTTTTCTACTAAGATTACAGTAGAAATAGTTCTACCTATTCTCATTTGCTACAAAAACTACATAGAGCCTATATAGATCTCAACTTCTTTCCTGTTCCCGTTGCCAGTACTTCCCTCTTGTTTCAGCCCATGTTCAGATTGTGCTCAAGCAACCAAGTCATCTTTCATGTTTCAAAAACTGTAAGGAATCTACCAGAACTGAATGCTTCCCAAACAGTCAAATTCATTCTTATCAACTCAAAATATTTTTCTTCAATCTTAAGGGATTGTTTTGAATCTATCCAACCTTCCTTTTAGTATTTTACATTAATAGCTTGATGATACTATGGCCATATCCGCTTACAAAGGCAGCAACGAAGAGCTTATAATGTCTGCGTAGAAGCAGGATTTCAACAGCCCAGACACTGTTCCATCAGGCACTTACTTTGTCTGTACTTGAATGTTCATCTGCTTGTGTATGTGCTAACTCCTCTTCAGCCAAGATGTACTTTCCTTTATAGAACTCTCTTACTCGGAGTTGTAGGAACTCTGTTTCTTCTTTTAACTCTTCGTAACTAGGCACAGGCTTAACTGTTTCACCTGAGCCCATAAAAGGTAAGGAATAGTTCAGACTGTTTTCAAACTTCCCTACAGCAGCACTGTCTAGATCTTCGGGTGTATCTAAGTCATCCTCATCGAGTTCTTCATCTTCTTGGTTGGCAGACGATAGGCATTCTGATGACCATAAAGTGTAGTTTGGACCATACAAAAATCTTAAGGTTTCCTCAGTTCTCCATTCTGTAAGTGTTTGCTTAAGCAGTTCTAATAAACTGCATTTGGCAGCTGAGGAAGAAACTGAATCCCTCAGTTCAATTTTTTCATGTTGTTTTGAGTTAGCTAGTGTTTTAAGGTATTCTGCTCCTTTTTTACTCACACCTAGGAAGACTATCTGTGAATTGCTACAGGTATCTTCACAGTTCTCAGAAGCATTTGATTTTCCTGGAGTAGTATTTTTTGAGGGCATTGCAGTTATTTTCTCTTGAACAGTGCAAGCATGCATTTCTTCCTGAGCATTTAATTTACAGTTAGAGAGTCGTTCAGTGATTTCTACCGCATTTGAGCCTTCAGATTTAGAGCTGGAATAAGCTTTCTGAAGGTGCTTCTTTTTGAGGATGCTGTTTCTGTGCAGTTGCTGTGCAAGATTGACTGAACTTGACTGACTTCCTGGTAGAACAGAAGAAACAAATTCCTGTTCGGTATCACTACTGCTATCACTGGCTGTGCCATAAGAAGTAGATTCACATGGATTTGAAGATACCCTAGGATTTTCAATGTCAGAAGCTTTGATTACTTCATCACATAGTTTCACCTCTTCTCCAGATTGACCACTGTAACAGAAAACACAAGTCATCAAAATAAGAAATGGATGTTACGTGAGTTTGGAAAATTATTATATATAATTAAGAAAAATGGAACCTTGTTTGCTTGCAGTAGATGTGTAACTTTTGCCCTAGAAATTATATTTAAACTTGTTCTAATGTTTTGCAATTAAGACAGTTTAAATGCTGTTTAGAGAAATTAGTTCCCAAATGCTTATTGGCAGTTAGAACAGCAAACAAGTTGTTACTAAAGACAACAAACTTAAGTTCCAATTTAATATGAAGAATTTTAAAGTACTTCCATTTTTAAAATGAAGATCAGTATCTCAGTATACATATGAATGTAGCACCTGAAAACCAGTAGGCCACTAGAGCTTGTTTTTGGCATATATGTTTGCCATCGAATGGCTGGATGTTCCAAAAGAAAACAAAGTCACAATACACAGCAAGTACAGAGAGATGACAGAGTAACATGACTTCAATTGAGCTGATACTGATGTTTCAGAATAGGAAGTACAGAAGTTTTCATCACCTATAATTGGTACCACTTTCTTTATAAAGAATAGATGGTATAAAATATTTAAACTACAAACAGTGTTGTTTGTTTCAGATTTCAGCAGGCTCAATTATGACACGAAGGCCAAGAGCAGCTGTACACTAAATCATACAGGTCAAACATGCTAGTTTAGAATCACAAAGGAAAAGAAATAAGACAAATAATCCTTCGTCTAACAAGGTCTCTTCAAAGATTTGCCTTTTACCTAATATAATGTTTGTATTTCTAACTATAAATGCATATAACAAAATACTGTTCAATGTACCTCTGCCCCCTCTTCAGCAGCTCTATGTCTGATGGTCTGCAAAAAGAATACAAGGAATGAAGACTAATTATTCTGCTAAATCAGTGCTCTTGAAATACACAAACGCAGAAAACACATAGTTGAGGATGGAAAGAACCTCTAATGATCTTAGTCCAACATCCTTTGTTCACAGCAGGATTAGCTGGAACGGGCTCATACATACGCATTCACTAGCCAAATTTGTGTGGGCCAGTAGCATGATACATTTAACAACAACTGATCAAATCATAAAAACGTTAAGTCAGAAAGGACCTCTGGAGGTCTAATCTGACCTCCTGAGACAGTGAGCTTGTCACCAGCAGCAGATTAGGTCAGTCACACCTTATGTAAATTTAAATCTTGAAAATCTTGAGGATCGAGATTTTGCAACCTTTCTGTGTAGGCCAATTTGTTCCACCACTCTCTTAGAGCATCTTTTTCCCCAGTGTTAATGTAAACAACTGATATTTATGGCCAACACTCCTTATTAAGTTTTCTGATAATAACCAAGACCAAGTTTAGGTCTGTAATCTATGTGATTTTTTTTTTTTTTTTTTTTTTTCTTCAAAAAGTTGTAGACTGTTTTCAGATCATCCCTTGGTTTTCTCTTCATCAAACTAAACATGATCAGATCCTTATAAGTCACAAGGCCCTATAGGAAAAACAATCCTGAGTAGTTTGCAGGAAAAATGCTCCAAATTGATACAGGAATTATTCACAACATCTTCCTTTGAAATTGCTTAAAAAAATAGGCTATGAAGTTATAGTGATCTAAGATAATGGAGTCCAAAGGTTTCTGGAAACACTAAGAACTGTTACTGAACAGATTCTGAAGGATTTCTTTCCAGGTTTCTGGCTGCTGTTCTGCTTCATTTCAGTTATAAGGTAGCACCACAATGCTAACTACTTTATTCAGCACTGAATATTGAAATCCACACCTGCCTTATGAATGACAAGGAACCTTTTAAGCATGCCTTGAATATAAGTCAATGAAATAACACCTTAAACTCAGACAGTATATATAAAAAAAAAAAAAACAACAACACATCCATACAACAGATTTAAAAGGATGACAGCTGCACTTTCCATATAAATGAACTGAGTCTGAAAAGTAAAGGTGATAAGATAGTGATTTAAGAGTAATTATGTGGTGCTAGTTTAAGTTTTAAATGGAAGTTTTTAGTTGTCTTACGCAAACAGATATTACTAGCCATGCACTGCTTGTTGTTTGTGTTTGCTTGGTTTGTTTTGGAAAACATACCCACCTCAGCATAAATAATTAATTATGTCAAACATCAGAACTCTGCTCTTTATGTTAACAAAGAGATATTTAAAACTGTTTCTTTAGAGAGAGCAAAACCATGAAAACACTGGTAAGCTTACTTAACTATTTTACAGTTTTACCTAATTCTTCAGGTCAGGCTGTTCTCAGCCTCTTCTTTCACTGACCCACATTTCATACAACTCCCCCCACTGTGAAACTGAGCTCACACATAATTTCAGATTGTTTTCTCTGTTGAAAGCCGGGGTACTTGCTTAGACAATGAAAATTGAATAAATGAGCTGAACCTTCTCTGGGTGAGTATTTACTGTTGAGCAGTGACACCCAGTGGCTTGATTCATTGTTTGCACACCTATGTTTCTTAGCTTTTAATATATTAAAGCACAGACTATGTAACACTTCCAAAATGTGTGTTGCAGTAATAACAGAAAATAAGCAATCTGAAATGACAGTTTTATGAAGGATAAGGAAGTTCTTCATTCCACAGACTTTCAGTCTAACCTTAAGCCCAATGCAAGTGCTCTGTTAAAATGAGAAAATCTCTTGTAACAGAGTAAAACAAATTATTCCTTTACCTTACATGGCTTGTAAAAATCCAAATACATTTTAAAATTAATAGGAGTTTATTATTTATGACTAGTCTGCCCTCTAAACTAACACAATCAAGTCTGAGTGGTCATTACTAGAACTGGGCCATGTCAATTACAGTAATCCATATGGCAACAGCACTTAACATGAGCACCATGCTAAGTTGACACGTTAACATCACTTGTGTCTGCTCCAGTCTAACCACTTGGATGTATTGCAACTAATTAATTAGCATTGCAGCTTGGACAGAGAAAACAGTATCCTTGAGATGAGCTACAACTATGTAAGGTCATACTTACATTTCTTCTTCTCGCATCCATACTGGACTCTTCGAAATTTGAGCTTCAAAATATTTAGATGCTTTATAGCAAAAGTTGCTGCAAAAGCACTGGAAATACAGTATGGAAAATGTGACTGAAAACATCATTAGTAATAATGACAACTTTAAAAAAAAAATGCCAAAACTCTCAAGAGCAATCCTGAACCCTGTAAAATGTCCATACAGCTTAAAAGATGTGCAATAATATTTAGGTGTTTAACAGTGTAAATTCTGGACTGCAACAGAACTTTTTTTTTGTCACATTTTTCAATATGACTCCTAAAATTTTGCAGCATCCTAAAAAAAAATAAATTATTTTGCACAGTTGTGTCAGATAAGACAACAGAACATCCCAGCACTTCTCAGACTCAAGCTTGGTAGCTTGGAGATGGAAATACACTACTTAGGAACTTCATAATCAAATAGTTTATGAAAATGATTTTCATGAGATCCAAATGCATTGGTTCTGATTCAATCCACTGTATGAGTGCTGTTACAAAATGCATTCGTAATGTGGAGACAGTATTAAATACACTTAAAAAACAGCTTGTTACCATACCTTTCTTTCAGTAATATCATAAACTCTGTTAGTTTTTGTTGAAATCCTGTACTTCTGTTTTGGCACCTAAAATGATATGTTGCTTTCATCAGCAAGATTGTCACATTGTTACATAAAACTTTCCTCCTAATTCACATTTTCAGTACATGGAATGCTCTCAGTTAGTTGAATTACATACTGCAGCAACCTTTTCGCTCAACTCTCTTGGTATTTTATCTCCTTAGACATAAGAACTGCAATTTCTCATTATTTACATCTTAGTAGGCAACTTCAGGTCTACAAAAAAGCCTCTGCTGGGAGTGAATCAATTGCAAAACTGTACATATTTTTTCTTTCATGATTTTTTTTCCCAGATAACTTCTTGTATCACAACTGGTATTACACCATAGGTTATGTAACTGAACTCACAGCTCTGATATATTGTATTTAAGTGTGACTGATTTTGACACAAGTAACATCTGCTTTTGGAGGGGATTTGCAGTCACAAAGTAATGCCCATGCGTTTTACCTTTTTTCATTTCAGCCCATCTTACAGAGGTACAGAAGGACAAGATTAGAGTGCTTCTGCGTGCATGAAGGATGGCTATGAAACCATACCTTATTCACCTTTATTACTATCAAAATAGATTATAATTGATTCTCTTATACAGCAATGGTTGTCAACCAGTCAGATTTAACTTTTTACTTCAGAAGCATTGTATTGAAATGATACCTGACCAAATCTATGATTAACATTCCAAGTTTAAAATGAAAAAAATAAGCAAGAGAATAAAAAATGCTAATAGATTCTTATGATGACACTACTCATAAAAAAGCATCTTACATTTTCCAGTTTATTTTGACATACAGGGTAACCACACAGTTTGATGATAGACCGTTCATCAACAATGTCTTTATAGTGAGATGGAGTAATACATTTTCCCTGCAATAACAAGAAAATAGTTCAAAAACAGATACTGGAAGATCTGTCATTTTTCATACTCAAATGAAAATAAGCAAATACAAACTTTCCATTTTATAACAGCGGGTTATAAAATAATAAATAGGTTAATAAACAGCACTGAGAACTCACCCAGTAAAAAATAGTAAAAAGTTTAAAAAAAAAAAAAATACACATACTTATTTTTGCATATACAAGCACTTCATCATATACCTCTAGTGCAGCTATTCTCTCAATTTTCCTGTCTTTACATGTTACATACGCCTACCTGCCATCATATTTACAACCTTAACAGGAATAATCCTCATATCTTCCCAGTAAAACTGCTGCCAGATGAATCGTGTGGAAAAGAGTACCATTGTCTAAATTCACAGAGGGCATGACACAGACCTAACTTTTTGTACTTCCCAGAGGCATAAACAAAGTATGCTTACAAACAGAGATTCATAGTTTTATCTCATCCTACAAAACTGGAGCATATTTTTTTACTGCAGAACCCTTGAAAATAAGGTAACCATCAACAGAGCTGACAAGAGAGAATGAACTTGTCCACTCTGAACTGCAGCAAACTGTTCTAAGAACTTTAAAAAACAGTTGGACATTAAGATACAAAATAATACCCAAACTTACAACACCTACAGAATTCAGAAGGAACTCTTCAGTAATGTTCTCTTCTAGGAGTTGCTCAACAATATGCAGTGCCTTTTTCTCAAGTTCAATCTTTTTTCTAGTAGAAGCCTCCAGCGCTGCTTTCCTGTAACATAAGAGATGTTAAATGAAACAGCAGCTCCCATAAGCAATTCCCAAAGTGAATATTTATCTTCTTTTCTAAAATGCAGTAGTTTGCATTTTCTGTATCTCATCAAGTTGGCCAAACAAAGCAACAACTGGACTATAAGTTTTGTAATAACCACTGAAAAGAAGAAAAAAAATAAATAAAAATCTAACTTTGCTTTGCTTTATTTTCTCCCCAGTCAGGAAAAGTTGCCAAACCACAACAGAATTATTTCAGTTTTGCACGCACCCGTTGGTCATGTATTTTCTTGTATCTTCCATGTATCTGCAGTGAGGCATATTTTAACATATTCTCTTAATATACACAGATTTTAGCCTTTGCTAAATGTTATTCTCATTCTGCAATACAGGCTGATTAAACTGTAGCAGCTAAGTGATAGAACGGAGACAATCCTTGTAGCTCTGCCTCCTCCAGGAAAGAAGTTCTCCTGCCACCTGGGTCACCACTGTGAGTCTGAATTCCTTTGGGCAGCTTTCCCCAATGGGCGGCTGTCTGACATCTCTGTGGGGAGCAGGTGGCAGAGGCAGCTGTACTACTGCATTCTGTGCTGGTTAAAGGGGACGCAGCTTTCAGCCCTGTTAAGATGTTATGTGCAGCTCTGGCCAAACAGGATGGCTGTGCCTATTATAAGCAACGCTAAACTGATGTTCAGTTAAAAGACGCGCAGCATCACGCCAAAAACCTGCAGGAGGTGGATGCTGGTGGTCTCTGGAAGTCAGTTATCTCTAAGAAAGCCAAAAACACGGGAGGAAAGAGTTACAAAGACCACCATACGTTGTTTGCTAGAAATGGTACCTCTGAGCAGCATCTTCATTTTTTGGAGCAGCTGACTGTTTATTTCCTAGAAATCAAAAACATGGACGCATATAAGTGACTTTTCTTCCTTTAGCAATGGAAAACATTGGTACTTTGAAAAATATGAAGACTTCCACAAGCACAGTGGAATGCACAGAACCTCGCTTTTGGTGGCTGTGCCTTCAGCAAGGCAATAACCACTCAGCAACGTCAGGCACAGCTTTTGTACCGCTCCTGGGATAAGCACGGCCTGCCCTGACCTGGACGCGGAGCCGATACGCCTAGAATATGTATTTTTAGGTGACAGCTCTCTGCAACCGGAGACGCGGAGACACCGGCCGCCAGCAGCCTGACGCGCTGCCGCACTCCCCGCAGAGCCCGATGGGGCTCGGGCCCGCCTCATCCGGCCGCTTGCCGTGAGCCCGGCCCCAGGCAGCCGCTCTCTGACCCCAGCCGGGCAGGCTGCCTGGACGAGCCGAGCCGTCCCGAACTCGCGGCATCGTCGCGTACCGCCAGCCGAGGCCGTCCTGCCGCCCGGCGCAACGAGGAGCGCGAGCCCGCTATGCCGGCCTGCGGACGCTGCGCGGCGCGGAATTCACCTGCGCGCCGCCGGCCGGGCCTCCCCTTCGCGCTGCCCTGCGGCTTCCCGTCCGCCATCACGGTGCTGCCGGCTCCCTCCCTCTGACCTCTCACCGGAGGCGGAGCCGTGTCGGCCCGGGCCGGGAGCGAGGAGGGGCTGGAGAGCGGCACGGCTGCGGTGGGAGCTGCGAGCGGTGAGCGCTTCTCACGGGCTTTGTTTGTTTTTAATTCAGCCCTGGGTTAAAGGCTTACGTTAGCGGCGCCTCGTGCGGACGTGTGCTGCACCTCGCCCCGGGAAGCTGCCGAGGAATGTGTTTAATAGAGGAGCGAGAGCGGCAGAAAGCTCCTAATTGTTTCGATGCCGTGCGTTTGCCGCTGGAACCACTGGAAAGATGTGATTAGAAACCGGGTTAGGTCTTGAGGCCCGAGAGCGTGTGGGAGCTGAGCGGCAGGTCCTGCTGCGCCGTGCGTGCCGTCACGTGTCCGCGGCGGGGAAGGAGAAACGGCGGCGTGTTGGTGTTGGTCTGAGGGCGCGTGACGTCCTCGCAAACGGGCGGCTGGGAGCGCGGCGTGCGCGAATGGAGCGCGTGGTGTTGTGGAATTGAAAGATCAGGCTGGGGACGCTGCCGGATTGCAGGGAGGTACAGATGTTAGAATAGGCGGCTGTATTCTCTGAGCTTTAAAGTTTGCACATGTGTGTTTTTATGCTGTTGTGAGTTGGCTTGGTTTTGTGTTAGGTAGCCGAGGTCAAGTTCAAAAGGAAGGATGGAGGATGGCATGTTGTAAGAATGTAAAGTCTGGGTGCTTTGATGAACGGTTTGCTAATTATCCAAGGGCAGAGGTGATGGATAGGCACAGTGGTTGTATAACCAGACTTAGGCAGAAGAAAGTACTCAAAACTGTAAAAGTAAGCAAACAGAAATCCCCAAGCTTGAAGTTTTTAGAGATAAAGGATCTGGAGATAAAAGGCCGCTTAATCAGCCAACCCAGACGTTGCAAGGAAGTAAATGATGTTGCATATGTAGTCTTGACTGGACTGAAACACTGTTGGTGCAAGGCAGCAGGCACCTGCATGCGCTGTGCCTCTCCCAGGCAATAAGCAGAGTGCTCACCAGTGAGGGCACCCCCAGAAAGCACAGCATGGGGATCTGTGGTTGGTGTGCAGCGAGCCTGGATGTGCTCTGTGTTGGCTGCAGTTGTCAATGAACGTGACTGTGCAGTAGCTAAGAGATTGTTCTCATTTCTCTATTTGATGTCTTTTTATTAACATGGTTTTCAAAAATTTCTGTGTTTACTTTGTGTGTTTTAATACTGTACCTTTTAATTCATAATAGTTTTCAATGCCTGAAGAACAAACTGAAACTATAATGGCAGTTGATGAACTTCAAGCCATAATAGAAAGATGCGTAAGTACTTCCCTTAAAAGTCACAAATGCAAGCAGTGTAAGTTTCACTTTATGGCTTCAAAACACAAGACGCTTGTTAGCAGATCTCCTCCCTGTTATCTGGATTCAGACTCCATGTTTCATTGACTTCTCTGTGACACTTATCCCAGGTTCTCCCTCTTGGAGAAAGAAGTGTTCTTGTTTCTCTCACAGAATCACAGAACTGCAGGGGTTGGAAGGGACCTCCAGAGATCATTGAGTCCAGCCCCCCTGCAAAGCAGGCCTCTTATGGTAGGCTGCATGGGTAGGTGTCCAGGAGTAGTCTTGAATGTCTCCAGAGAAGGAGAACCTCCCTGGGTACCCTGTTCCAGTGCTCTGTCACCATTACCATAAAGAAGTTCCTTTGCATATTGGTGCAGAGCTTCCTGTGCTCCAGTTTATATCTGTTTCCCTTTGTCCTGTCCCCACAGACTGCTGAAAAGAGGTTGGTCTCGTCCCTTTGACTCCCACACTTAAGATATTTATAGGCATTAATAAGATCACCTCTGAGTCTTCTTTTCTAAAGGCTGAACAGACTCAGTTCGCTCAGCCTTTCCTCACAGGGGAGATGTGGCCCTTTATCATTTTTGTGTCCCTCCATCGGACTCGCTGTCTTTTTTGCAACAGGAAGCCCAGAAGTGGATCCAGTACTCAGAACTGGATCCAGTACTCAAAGTGGATGCAGTACTCCATATCACGGGCATCTTCTAGATAGCCAACCGCAGTTTAGACTTAGAAATAGCTACTGAAATACTGCTTTATCTTCTGTGGTAGATCTTGGTAACCTCTTACGTATTATCCTTTATGTATTAAAAGAAAAGTTACGGTGACACTACATCTACTTTTGAAAAGGAAGCTTATGTTTACCTATTTTTGTATTTACCTTTTTTAAAATAAGGAGTTAAGCATGCTTATTTTCTTTATAGCAAATTCTGGAAGAAGCTGATTTTAGAGGAGAAGATTATGATCTGTTTCAGGTAGCAGGTCAGAAATGTTTAGAAGATGGGTATGCTGCTCAGTTATTAGAAGTGATTCAAAATGTGAAAAATAAGGTGAGTTGAAGTTTGACTTCCATAAATACGATCCTTCTGGGTTTAGAAAACGTGCAGTTTTTGTTGATTCTCTGAAAATCTGATTCGTAGGTTATCATCAAGAATATGGGTTGGAATCTCATCTCTCCTCTTGTTAGATGTATTTTAGCATATAAAAAGGAAGATGAGAAGCGAGAACTCTGCCTGAAGATACTAGATCAGTTGGTGCAGGTATGTTTTTGAAATACATGATTGTAACAACATGCTTTTAAGGAAGGTGCAGAAATTCCTTCTGACTTCAAGAGAAAATAGGACATGAACGCTTCTGAGTTCTTCTGTCCATTCCACATCACTGTTAAACTCATGGTCCAGTTTTATCTGAAGTAGACACAGCAACAGCATTCTCAGAGGTAGTGAACTTTTTAATAAATTTAAACAATTTTAGACAAAACCAAGCTAGGCATCATCCAATACAAAGTCCTTTGCAACCAGTTTTTGCAGTTAGTATAGCCACAGCAAGACTACCTCTTGTCTGTGGCAGGTCATCGAATGATTTGAAAGCACCCACAAGTTTTATTGAGTCCAACTACTGCCTACACACAGGGCCACCCAAAATTCAAGCCCTATGTCTGAGGGTATGCTCCAGACACTTAGTGGACTCTGGCAGGATTTGGGCTGTGACAGTGGATAGCTGACGGTTCTGGTGAAGTCATAGGGAAATAAGATTTAATCTGCATGAAATTCCCTTTCAGTTCCTTTTCAATTGTCTACTGGGAAAACAATTTGCAAATTAAGCCAAATTCACACTGAAGTTTTTCTTTTCTCTCTACTGCTAAGGAATAACTTCTTGCTGAAGTACTATGAAGTGCCCATACAGAATAGCAAATCTAATGGCACTAAACTTGATTTCTGTGTTTTCAGCTTATGTGAAAGTGTACATGCATTTACACTCAGTACATTTACTATAGGGATATATTTATTGTTTTATATTTGATTCTTTAATGATAATTTTGGATGTTCTAATCTGTTTTCTTAATGTTCAGGAGTTTCGGTTGTGGTTTGTTTGTGATGTGTTTTTTTTTCTCCTGTTTGTTTGGTTTATATTTTATAACTGTGGTGATAAAACATGCATATTGTTCATCTCTTGTAGCTGTGCAATCCAAAGGAACTTTTTTTGGGTTTACTTGAGCAGATTGAACAGACATCAGGAGAGCAGGTGTGCCAGACTATCATGTTACTGCTTCAACCTTTGCAGACAGGTAACATTGACTGTCTCGTGTGATTTCTGACAACAAAATTTATTTATTTATTTATTTATCAGATTAGTTTAGCCTTTGGTGAAGTAATTTAAGAAGATTTTAAATAAAATTGATAACCTCAGTTGAAAAAGCAACATTTTTCTTCATTCATGAAATTTGGTTATTATTTGTAGTTGTAAACTGCTCGTATCCTTGTTGCAGAAATAGGGTTACATGGACTCATAGATGTGGAGAATTCATTATTAAGCATTTAAAACTTTAAAATTATAAAACTACTTGTAATTGAAACGGGTTGAAAAATATGAATTGAAAAACTGCATTCTTTTGTTTTATGTGCAAAAATTAAAAATGCAGATTGAGATGCTAGTTAAGTAGGTAACAAGTAGTAGTTTCTCTCTTGGTATGTGAAAATGAATCACACTTCTTATCAAGTTTAAGTCCAATTATAGTGGTCTCTGAGCTCTGTTACTGAATTAAGTTAGAATTTAACAAGAGAAGCACTTTGATAATGAGAAATATGTATTTTGTTGCATACCAATCTGCAGCTAGTGTGCACTGAGATCAGTTTAAATGGAAAGTGACTTGTGCTGCTTCCTCAGGCTGGGGGACCCCATGTTGTTTTTGCTACAGACTACAGAACAGCTCTGAGCTGCTTAATGAAGAGTCAGACCTCAGCAGAAAGTTTTGTCAAACGAGAAAGAGTAAAGCAAGAAGGCCATACTGAAGAAGTTTTCCAGGCCAGAAAAATGGACATTATTTTATTTAGGCTAGTTCTAGAAAGACAAATTTTTCAGCCTTTGTGACTTTGCAACAAAGAGGAATGTGTGGAAATTCAAGACTGCTTTAATACATCATTCTCAACTCTATGGTCATATTAAGTACAGTGAAATAGATTAACTAATAATGGTGATAAGCTGATAAGTCTTGCTGGACTTGTCCATCTGAATTGAGATATTACTTCTTTTGCTCCCCTGAAAGTGAAGTGACATCATAGTTCTTCACACATTCCTCCAGCAAATATTAACTTAATGTCTCAAAATGTTCTTTTTGTTTCAGTGCTTTTGAAGCTTCAGAACAAGAAGGCCTACTCGGTGGGCTTATCTTTGGCCATGATTATGAATCAGCTTACTGCCTTGCCTGTGCCTTATACGAAGCAACAAATACAAGAAGATGAACTTGGTCTCTGCCAGTGTTGTAATGCAGTGGTGGACTTTGCTAAACCTTTTGTGAATGAAGTTGTTAAAAACAAGGAAAAGTCATCAGAATACAATGACACGGAGCTGAAAGAAGAATTACTGAAGTTGTGAGCATTTAGTATTAGCTTAATATATTCCTGTAAAGAAACAAAATGAACAGTAAACATTTATTACGCGTGCAGTAGATAAATAATCTTACTAAAGGTTTTATAGTGCTGCCAACATGTAAACTAATGCTGTATTTCAAAAAGAAAAAAAAAATCCTTTGCTTTTTTATGAAGTGAAAGAAGAACAGTAAAATTTTTTAGTACAAGGAAATTAAGAAGTATAAGTCTCTGTGATATGGAACTGATTTGGTAGTCCTGGTGCTTCAACTCAAACGTGCAAAAGCGAGGATAATCCTATTCTGGAGGTAAATTCTAAGAAATGCTCCGATGGGAGACATTTTTTTCTTCTATTCTTGGAATATCAGGAACAGCAGCAGTCAAAATGAATATAGACCTTGTTGTTGGCCATTGATGACGTTGCTGTGATCTCTATTTGTGAGATTTTATAAGTTTCACTTGTTTTTCTTCAGCTGTATGAAAAGCCTGAAATACCCATTATTGACAGCTCAGCTTGAACAACTGGAAGGCATTGAAGAACATCCATTTCGCCATCTTGCAGCTGAAATTATAGTAAGTGCAGTCACTGTGAAGTGAAGTGTTTGCCAAAGCAGTTGTGTGGTTCAGAACTACCAATAGGAAGGTCATTTCATTTCTGTTACTGCTTAGTGTGGTGGCTGACCAGGCCCCATAAGATAATGCGGGTATATAAAGGTCTGCAGTAGGCTCAGGTTCCATCCTTGGAAATGATAAACCTTACGGATACAGATGCTCCTTGATGAGCCAGTTTGGACTGTTGTCTGAATCAGTAGCTGCTACTTTGTTTTAGTTCCTTCTTTTTCCCTGGTTAAGTATGATTTTTTAAAAATGTCTGTCTTTGCTGCTTAGTGAAGGTAAAATCTGAGTATTAATCCAAATTTGGCATTCAGAAATCTCTTACTTGCCTGAAGTGCAGTGCCAGCTGGCAGGTAAGGAATAAAAATTATTGCTTGACTGCTGTTGCTACGATAGCTGGATATGGCTCCCAGCATTAAAGATTGTTAAGTCAAGCACACTATGAAGTTAGCAAAACTTCTGGTTGTTTTCAACCACAATTATTTTTTCTATCATGTTCACTACGTTTTTTTTTCCCCACAGCATATCTCAGTCAGTGTAGGATGGAACTGCTGCATGGATTAATTAGAGCTGTGCAATGAAAGAGAAGCTTGCCTGTGAGATCTTTGCTTCTCTTATTGCAGAACTTTTAAGATGTGCAGTGATGGTGGCAGAGATTACCAGAAGATGATATAAAGGTTAAAATAGTTGAGGCTGCTCTAAAAAACGGGCTTTTATCCCTGCCTTTCCTGTTGGGCACAGTCTGAAACCTTTTATAATGCTAATTATGAATCACATTTTCTTCATTTTCTCAAGAAATCCACTTCTGCCGTTTGTGGAATTGGGTAACGAGTACTGCAGCTAAGGTCAGTAAAGATGCATTTAAGTATGTGAGGTCTGATGTAATCCTAATTCTCCAGAATGTCAGGTCTTGGATATTTGGTTTGGACAACACTGGCAGGGTGGATTAACCTCTGACTCTTTGTAATTCGTACAGTAGAAATTACACTAACTCTTAATGCACATAGATGTGTTGGGGTAAAGAACACACATATAATAGTTGTGAAGTTCTCAGATGTCTTCTTGCTGTGAATGGAAAGGCCATACGGAACAATTCTAACTTTAAAACAGGGCTTGCCTTTGGTGGGTAAACATTGCACTGCATAGTGTTTAGTGATCAGAGAGCAAAATACTGAGTACTCTGTGAAAAAAGACTTGTGGCATAACTTGGTCAGGAAGCCATTCTTATTCATAGCATCTGTAGATAATGGACACTAATTAGGTTTTGCAGGGTGACTTATATGAAGTCTTTTGCTAACTTTTGAGTGCTTGACTTTGCTATCTTAGTAGCGTTTTTCTGGCAGTATTTTTTTTTCCCAGAAGTATGTATCATAAATATTCACTAAATATTTATAGTAATTTCTACATACCCTACCTAGGATATTTTACTGTAAATACTGCTTAAGCTGTGTAATTTATTAAGCATACAGATTTTTAAAGGCAGCGAAATGAAAGCTAACTTTCTTTTTTAGGACATTTTGCTGGATATAGGAGAACTAATGCCACTAGTGTTCTTACATCATAAAAGCAGAAGATCATACTGGGAGAATCAGGAGCTTGAGGATATAGAGCGAAAGAATTCTGCAGATTCTTTGGCATGTCTGTCATACCTGGTGTTTGTTCAGCATTTTGGTATCAATCGCTTTCCAATGGTATTTAGGTAAGAGCTCTTCTTCCTCACTTACATTAAGTTTGTACTTAGAAAGTTCCGAGCAAAATAAAACTATTTTGTTTTTAATAGCTATTAAAGAAAACTATTTCATCACTTTTGTGGCAACTTTATGTAGCTTAACAGTCGTGCAAATTACTCTAGTGCAGTTTGATTGTGGATGAGCAGACCTTTTAAAGAAACTGATAGAATTAGTCTTATGCTGAAAGCTAATGTGGACTAAAATTATATAGACAGACGTCACATATGAATTGTAAATGGAATTGGATGTAGTCCTTTGCATGTATTTCAGAATTACTAATTTTGTAAATATCCTTCTTCAGATTTTTCCAAAAGGACTAATGCTTTCAAATGTATTAGTTGTGAAAATGTATGTGGCTTATGCAGTTTAATATAAACCTAATTTTCTTTTTTAGTTCATCATACCTTCTCCAATGCAATATGACACATATTGAAGTGCTACTGAAAAGGTAGGATTATATGATATTTGGAACTCCAGATGATGATAGAGGGAACTTTTTGTCCTATGTTTTATTTCTGGTCTTTTATAATAATTCATAGAATCAAATTCTGATTATGCCAAATAAGTTCCAAGGAGATCCTTGAAGCTGTCAGTTAAAATTTCAAGCTGTATGACAAGGTGATACTCTCTTTTTCTAAGAGCTTTAGCAAGTTGTCTAAAACACTCATCTATTGTTTTTAGAAAATTTATTCAAGAACTCAGAATTAAGGCAGAATAATTAGTGTACATTTATTTGTAATTCTGTATCAGTTTACTTTTAAGAAGGACTATAAGATAGTGCTTAACTGAATGTATTCTGGTATGCTGCACAATCTGACTAGAGGTCTGTTGTTCTAGAGGAAACCAGGCTTCTCTGTATGTTTATTTTGCCTTCCATTAGCAGCAGTGTTGACCAAATAGTTTCTAGCATTGTTGTAGAAGGGAGTCGTGATTATGACTCCTTGTTATTTCCTAGTAAAACAAAACCTCTTGGCCTCTTCTTTGTAGTATTTGCTGCATTTTTCTTTGGCTTGCAGAGTTATGTATGTTCATAGAATCGAATAATAGAATAATTTGTTTTCTTTGTTAATTAGTATCTTGATACCTGGGATATGAGCTGCTACCTTACAGATATTAAGAGGGAAAAAAAGCTAAGCAGTTCTGACCCTAAAGAGAGGACTCCAGTTTGCAGCTTTTATTTATTATATAGTGTCGATATATTCTAAAAAAATTTTTGAGAGACATTATGAAGGTATGCTTAGAAATCAGAATGAAAATTGTTAATGGCCCAGTTCCCTTTTGACATCTACTATTTCATCTGAAACATCATCATTAAGTGTCTCCTTAATTTACAGCTTGATGTCTTTTTCTTTACAGAACAGAAGAATCTGTGTTATCTAAAGGACTTGTGAGTTTACTTTTCCTTTGATCAAATGTTCATTGTTAGAATGCTGATTCTTTTCAATTTTAGCAGTTGTAAGACCTTAGTTTCTCTTTCTTAGAAAGGTATGAATGGTTTGGGTAACTGTTTCAGAAATGTTTTGAGGCTTAGTTAGATGTTCTTCAGTCTTACAAATGTTTAAATAAATTTACTGAATATTACACACATTCATATACATTTAAACTACCATTACTACTTAAATTTGCAGCTCCTAGAAGCTCCAATATGTGAATTGTACAAAAGATTGCTTTATCCATGAAATGTTAAGCATATAGATCAATGTCTTGTATATATGCAAAGTGTTGGCGGTTGTTTATTTTTCCTTCCCACCTGCAGGATCTGTTTCAGAGCTGTTTATTGAGAATGGAAGATAATGGCCTTCTCCATCAGTATTTGGAATTCAGAGAATTTATTAATGTGCCTCAGGTAACAAGAAACAGTGTACAGAACTGCCTCTGTAGTTGATTATAAAGCACACCCAGCTGTTTTCTCAGTGTTGGAGGGAGGTCATACTACTGAACCTTCATGCAATTGTGTTGTCAGACTGAAACCTGTGGTGTCATGCTGTACTGAATTCCATGCTGTGCTGAATTGTTTGTCCTCTGATAGGTGCTGCAGCATGAAGTTGTAACGACAAGTAAAATATAATTTAGATGGCTCTTATTACTTTGGCTACGTTTTTATTTGGACACAACTGTTCATGGCCTGGCTTGTTTGTTAATACCTTGAACAGATTTTGTTCAATGTGATGTAATAATGTGCATGTAATTAGAATTTGTTTTCTTTGCCCAACTGCAGGATTTGGTGAAAATTATGACCCTTTGTCCCATAGAACATCTGGTATGTAATGTGAACTACAGAATGATTATCTACTGAGTTTAATTAGAATAAATCAGAGAATGAATTTTTGTTATTATTAGCATTTAATACATATATGATTGTTTTTTTAGAGAAAGAAGAGTTTGAGTATTTTGCAATTGTTCATAGATAAATTTGAAGCAGAGGGAAAATATACATTATTCAGGTATGCATTCAAATTACTGTAGATAGTATAATACAAGCCTCACTGTAACTTCATTGCTTGCAAACTGTCAGAAATCATTTTTGTCTATTTGGTAAACCACATTAACTTTATTATGTTAATTGGTGAGTCAATAATGAATGTCAGTTGTCTCTTATACAATGAGCTGTCAGATGTAACCCAGTGTTGAAACTGCCACTCAGTGAATGAGGCATAGTGTTATCCAACTCTTCAGCTAACGATGTAGGCAGTGTTGAAGGTATAACATCTATTTTTGTTTGAAGGTGTTTACTGAAGACAAGCAACCATGCTGGTGTAGAAGGATACATTATTAAAAATATAAAAGATCAGATTCACTTGTCGGTAACGGTAAGCCTATTGCCATTAGAAACAATTTTTCTTCTCAAAATTGTATCTGAGTTAAGTTGAGAAAACATGTATAACTGAAGATTTGAGCAGTGCATTTAAAAAACAAAAGAACCACGTGTTGAATAGAAGCATAAGATTGGGAAATGTTACAGGATTGATTTGGCTCCTTTGTGCCTGTGTATTTTTACATTACAATTCTTCATATGCACTTTCAATTTACATGATCCCATTGCATTTTTTAATAGGTTATTATTATGTTTTCTGTACTTGAAAAACAGAGATCCTTAAAGATCTATGGGGTATTTTATTTCATCCTCACAGTTCCTCATTTTCTGAATATAATTTAAATGCTACAGTCCAGAAAGATCTATTATTTTTTATCTTGTGTTTTATGATGACGTTCAGCATTACACTGTGTTTCACAAATGCTAAATTCATCAGAAAGAGTTGAACTAGATCAAAGCCATTGAAATCTCATATTTTATAATCATTTATGGAAGGAAATTGGAAAACTTAATAAAAAGTAAATTATTAACTTTTTTGTTTTTTCATCTCTTCTCCTTTTTACTGCTTAGGGCATTTTTCAAAGCAAATTTGATCTCTAAGGTCTTCCTTTTTGTCAAATGAGATAATGCAGTAAACTCATGCATATTTCATCTTAACATTTATATCTTATAACACATTTATTCATAATTCATATCATAATGTATAACAGAGAATTACTTTTATTCGATTGTAGCCTGCCCTGTGCAATGAATCAGCAGGGGATAAACAAAATAATACTGTGAAAACCCTTCCAAAAAGGGCTTGCACTAAAGTTGAATAGTTAAAACATGTTCTGGAATCTTTTACTGATGAATTTGTTAACTATGCAGCTTCAGAACTCTTTTAATACATTTCTTCTCTGTAGAGTGCCCTGTCAAAAAGGCAAATAATTTACAAATTTCATTGTATAGACTTGAATATTCTAGATTTGTAGCAAAGAATTTGCTGCAGAGAAGATATAAAGAAATGGATAAGAACAGAAAATCATTACCAACTTATTTCCCTGCCCAGCTATTGTTCATCTTTCCATATCCCTCATTTGACCTGACTTAACACAGACGACCCTTCTTGTTTCGCTTCCAATCCATTTCTGGCTTTGTCTTTTTTCCCTCTTGGATAAGTTTTGTCCTGTATGTGATATTTCTTTGTCCAACCTCTGTCTGAGGTACAGACTTCACCAAGGTGGGATCTTTGCAAAATAACTCTGCTCTCAGCTCTGTTGTACTGACGTGGAATACCCTTTTAAAGAGGCCATGAAAATTTCAGAGGTGAACTCGCTTGCTCAGTCAGCGCTGTGCAGGAAGGCTCAACAGTTTGCACTGAGGAAGGTCTTAGCATAGCTGCAAGTCCTTCACAAGCTTCTGCTAAGCAAGTGCAAGAAGTTGTTTGGATTGTTTGCCTTTCTTCCTTTACTCACTTCATAGTTTGGTGTAGTTTAGCAGAATTTTTGTGAAAATAAGAAATGGTCTGTCTGTGATGCAGACAGCATCAGGATTATTATGTCTTGTCACTTCAAAACCTGGTGCTTTCCATCTTATGCTTGAATTATTCTCCTTCTTATTCTCTGTCCTTTATCCTCTTTCAAAACAAAATAACGTTATGCATCTTCCATCAAAGAACCAAAGAGGTGAAGTTGTCCTTCAGCAGACATTGCTAGAAATTGGTGTTTTAAAAATACATACCAAAAAAAAACCCCTTTAAATATCTTGATAAAAATCTTTTCTACTGAAATTGAGAAGAACAATCTGGGAGGCACAGGAGAGAATTGTGAAAGGACAAATTTGTGTACTTCGCTCACATATAATAATTATAATAATGATAAAGTATTTCTTTCAGCATTTTTCTTTTTTTTTTTATTTCTGTTTTCCCCAAATTGTTGATGTGATTCATAGAGTACCTTGATCTGGAAGATCCACTAGGGTCGTGAAGTCCGACCTCCGGCATTGCACAGAACCACCCAGAAAGTCGTATTTCTGAGAGCGTTGTCCAAACGCTACTTGAACTCCGGCAGCCTGGGGCTGTGACCTCTGCTCTGGGCAGCCCGTTCCATGCCCAGCCACCCTCTGGTGAAAAGTCTGTTCTAACACCCAACCCGCCCCTCTCCTGAAGCTCCGTGCCATTCCCTCAGACTCTGTCACTGTCAGCAGGGCTCAGCACCACTCCTCTGCTCGTTGTGAGGAGCTGCATCTGTCATAAGGGCTCCCCTCAGCTCCTCTGCTCTGGACCACGCAAACCCAGGGACCTCATCCGTTCCTTCATGTCTTATCCTCTAGACCCTTCACCATTAAATTATCTCTGTTAAATTACTTAAGATTTAATTATCTCAATTTAAGGTTTAAATTACTTACTCAGCTAAACTTTTTGTATCGTTTTCAGAAGGCACACGACAACGTTTGGTTTACAGGACATCACCTGATCTCCCTTCTAGATTTAGTGCTTTTGCTTCCTGAAGGTGCCGAGACAGATCTTCTCCAAAACTCAGATAGGTGAGTTGTAATCAGAGGCTAGAGGCTTCTGTTTTTTAATCGCTTAGAAGTCTTCAGACCACTTTACTACAATGAGGTATACCATCATGTAACTAATTAAGTGAAAACATCAATGTATTTTAGATTTTTTGAGATAGAGATGTTCTTCTATTTAAACTATCACCTATTTCAACCAACTCTGTGTAGAAAAATGTTACAGTGCTATTATATTGATGTTGACAATAAGAGAGGAATTCCTTCTGTGTTCCCTGAGAATGTAAGGTCTGATGTCAGGTTACAGAACTAATTGGTAAAGCATTGTGTCAGGAATGTATGGTTTGTCAGCTTTCTGCGCAAGCAGAAGAATAACTTTAGCAACATAAGGAACAAAAGAAATGTGGTCTGTCTCTTCAGGGGAATAAAAATTATTCGATGTAACTTACAGCAAATGATATTTAGGTGGAAGAAATAGTAAGGTTTTAGCTAAAAAGCATGGTAAGAGAAAAAGCATATATAAAAAGCATGCAGAAGTGAAAATTCATAAAATAACTTTTAAAAAGCCTATTGTCATACTAGTGCAAATCAACTGTGGATTACCAGTGATGAATACTACATCTTTTTTGTAATGTAATTTTGTAGTCTCTTGAGAAAACTCCTTCCCTCACAATTATTGACCTTCCAGTCTGCTGCTAGTTTGAATCATACTTGCAGAGTGTCAGCTTCTCTTTTAACAGGGAAGTTGCTGTGCTCTTGATTAAGCCATGCTGCTCAACAGATGAGTGGCTTTATTTTAAACAAATGGATATTTTAGGGTGTCTGGCTAAGGGACAATTTAAGTTATTATCCCTGCAATAAATATCTGCACTTTAAGTGATCAGTAGTATATTTTTTTTCACAGGATTATGGCATCACTAAATCTACTGAGATATTTAGTCATTATGGATTGTGAAAGTGATAATCAAGTAAGTACTGATTGATGTGAAAATTATTGATTTTTCATCAGCTATGGACTGAGCAGAATTAATGTGATCACTGTTATTCTCTGTTCACAGATACGGTTTTTGCATTATTTTCCAAAATAGTCAGTAATCCAGAAGTGGTATTTTAGCTGTATATGGAAATGTGTGATATTTTTGTTTTATTCTGATGAAATTTGATTGCATTCATACTCGTTAATCCTTTTATTAAAGTGTGATAAAGCATTTCCTGAACTCAGTAAGCAATGGCATGGTCAGACAAATATTCTAACCAGCATTTAGTTGTCCCAAGGTAATTTGTTGTATTTCCCCAGTTTGTTGACTTCATGGTTCAGGCTAATTGACTTTGGCATCTCATTTTCTCCTAAAATACTGGAAAAATTCTGATCCACTTTTAGAGCACATTTGGTTCTGTGAATATATGTTCTGTAAGTGCTTGGGGGTGTTTGAATGGAAAGATAGTAATATGGTTGGTACTGATTACTAAAAGCATCAGGAAAATGAACTGTAAAAATAGCTTTCAATTTTGCATTTCTTATGTTGTTTAATTAAGTAGATATAAAGTATCAGTTTCTCAGATGTATGGATTTTATTTTACATCCCCATTATAGTGTGCTGTACTTCATATACACACATAGCTTTGTAAGCAAAGGAAGAATCCCTTTTTTATTATTAAAACTCTATACATAGTAGCATACACAGTTGCTGCAACTACTATCTAGTATTTGATGTACAGAACATAATTATGGTTTGAGGAGAAAATAACATCAACTTTTCTGAAGCTTTTCCTTAAATTTAAACCATGCCAGTTCTTACAGACTTTCCCTTTGACTCCCTTCAGACAGTGCAAGTGGAACACAAAGACAATAATTCCTTTCATCTTAGTTCACATGTTTTAACTGCTGCATAACAAGTGCTTTCATGACTCAAGTAGAAAATCAGATGTTTCTGGATAGTTATTTCTTCATTTTAGCACCATTAATGTGGAAGTCATTACTGGTCTTATTTGATTAGAATTTCTTGAATTGTGCCTTGTGATCACCAGTACCCTTTAACGTTGAGAATTCTCATTTTCATCATCTTTTACCCTGCTCTTTGATGATCCTCCTTGAGGAAAGGAGTCACTTAAATGGCTTCCCTATCTAAAGACACAATGACTGCTTTATGTTTCCTTCTACAGCAGTTTTGTAACTGCAAGCTTATGAGGCATCAGAGCAGAGTTTTCCTCTCGTGCTGTGTCACCTTGAACAGCCTTGCTTTTGAGCAACTTTCCCTCATCTCACTTGCTTCCTGAGCACCATTGTTATCAATTCTTTTTAGCCATCCCAAACTGGAGAGTTGGTTCGTGTGTCACTTTGGCTGCTGCACATAAGGGCATAAATGAGTACAGAGCATAGCAGTGTAACAGCTTTTTTTTTAAAATATGATTAATTAGGGGTTTCATTAAAATTTTAACTTGTAAAACGCTTAATGTTTGTTTTTGATTAAATGTATGTATTTATTTCAACTATATTTCTATATGAAATTTATATAAATGTGTGTAGTGAAGACAGTGATTGGGAAGACAATATCTCTACATCACAAAGCCTTTATGGGGTCATCACTTGCTTGCAAATTCCATATTTCTTGTGCAGCAGAACTGTGACAAGTCTGAACTCTTGTTAGTGGGTAGTAGCAACATAGGCACAACTTAAAAACAATTGGATTCTGCAGTAAGCAAATATTTAATACTTTAGTGTGTGTTTTAAGGGAGATTGTAATATGGTCCAAATTTGGTACATGTTCTAAAAACAATAGGTAGAAAGACCTTAAAAGAATTATGTATGGTTCCTACATACTAGTAGGATCTAATTCACTGTGGCAGTTGAGAATGCAGAGGTGGGCTTGGCAGCATATCTGGTGACATTCCATCAGTGCTTCTTAAACTAACTGCAATATATAGACAAGAGTTTTATATTTGAGATGCATGACATTTACCACAGCTCTCAGTTGTCATTGCAATGCAGTGTTAATTCAGGAATGTTAATTGAAACATTTTTAAACTATCACATGCTGTGTGTGCTTACATGCATAAGTCTAATTTTTTATTTCCTTCCCACTACAGAATTTTACGAATGAAGACTAGTAAAAAAAATTATACTTGAAAACTTAGCATTATGATACTTCACTAAAAATAATTTGCAACGTTCTCTTTGCCTTTCTCTTTGAATAGACTGGTGTGTGGACTGCACTTGCCAAGATTGAGAAAAATTTTTTAAAACCACTGCATGTTGGACTGAATATGTCAAAAGCACACTATGAGGCAGAAATAAAGAATAAGAAAGAAAACAGAAAAGGTTGGGTTTTTTCTTCTTAGCATTGTTCATGTTCAGAAACTTTGGAAATAAGGAATTGGTGAATGCTCTATAGGTACATATTTTTATTTAAGTATTGATTTTATTCCAGGTTTCACATAATATTTCAGCAGTTGCTACATTTGATATTAATACTTTTCATAACTAGGAAAATCTGAGCTTGTCTATCTCTCATTGCATTGTAAACCTTACAGAGACCCCACAGGAATGTCACATGAAGACGTTCAAACCTTGTTCTACATTTATACTGTTGATTTTAAGGATAGACAGGAATATCTAAGTCTCTCTGTGAATATATAGTCCTTAGGTTTCATACTACGTGTGGGCAGGCTATCAAGAGAAGAAATAATTCACACAGCAAGTAGGTAGTGTCTTAAAGCCCAAAGGATTAGGTTCTGGATTTTTTTAATCTGATACTTTAGAATCAAACTCTGCTCAGGGTTAAGCAGATATATTCCAAAGGGAGTGAAAGATATAGCTGCTGTAGGCCAACTCTATATGTCAGATCTTCTGTCCCTTTGTGGTCTCTAGTATAATTAAGATAGCCCAAGGAAATTACTTCTGCTGCCAGAAATGTCAGTACAGCTTTTGCTCCTACTCCCATCCTGCCATGTTGTTACAAACTACGTCAGTACAAGGCAGGGGGAAGGGATTTTTTTCTGAAGATAACCTGTGGATATCTTTCCAAAGGGAGTCCATGTAAAGAAAAAGCTTCCTGGTTCATTTTAGTTTCGTACATGTCTCGGCCTTTGACAAAGCACAGAGATCTGAGTTCAAGAGAAAACACCTACCTCATTAAAATGAATGGTTTAGTCTTTCTCCCAATGTATAATCTTTGTAAGCATTACATTACTTTTCAAGTACATAGTCTGAATGTTGAAATTTTCCCCTCAGTTTCAAGATTTGTTCTTGTAGTTTTGTCTGCTGTAAGTAGTCTGTCAGGAACAGAGAAACCTGCAGCCATTTTCTGGATGAAGTTAAGTCTGTCATCGTAGATATCTCTGGATGTGAAAGTATTAAAATTGTGTCTAAAAAAACCAACCAGATTATGTATTTCCTTTTAAGGAGAATTTTAGCAATATAAAATTGTTTTAAGTTTACAGATATTGCCTGTTTGCTAATGTAGTCATAAATCATATAGAAACAGCAGAGATAGATCCTCAAAGTTCAATACCTTTGCTTTTCGGTATTTGTTCAGCTTTTATGCTTCTGATTTAACAATTACTGTCCATAAATACTAACTTACTAAAAGTTGCTTTGATTCTAAAAATAAGGTGGAATGGCAGCCTGATGTCTGGTTCTGTTTTTCTACAGAGGCACACAGTTCTAACACAATTTGTTCTTTGACTGTCGGTGGGGAAAAGATGCCTGCCATGACTACTGAAATGCAACTTCAGGTGAGTTTGCAATTCCAGAAGTATTTAAATTTTCTTTTTAATCTGGAGCCAAACGTATACATATAGTCAATAAAGAAATCCATTTTTCTAATAAAAATAACAGTATTTCTTTTGTCATTTCAGGTTTTACAGTCAGCTCTCTTCACATTTGATTTAATAGAAAGTGTTCTAGCTCGAGTAGAAGAGCTCATTGAAGTGAAAGTAAAAGCTGTAATGGATGAAAATATATAGGTCATCTGAAATACCTGAGTTAACATACTTTTTGCAAGATCATTTTGATCATTAGACTTGAGTTAAAAAGAGGATTATACCAACCTTTAGAGAATAGCTTAGAGTGGCCTCTAGAAAAATTGCAAGTCCTGCTCTTCATATGCCTGTTGCTGGTTTTGTTTTGTTTTTGTTTTTTTTTTTTAAGCAAAAACAAACTTATTTTGCCATTTCTGTCTGTGATCACAGAGATGGCCTGAAAAGAGTTCACCTTCAGAACTTGATGTTTTTTCTAAAGTATAGAATGTAAATCTACAAGACGTTTCTGTGTTGTGCTGTGGTAAGAATGTATGATTGTGCATTTCTTGTTCTATTTATTTTCGAAGTATTTTAGGTAACTTGCTGTCTGATGATCTGAATTATAAAGATTTTTATAAAGTAACCTGGAGAGCTGTGAATTAAAAAGCACTGCAAAAGGAATAGTTATTTTTATTAGTACTTTTTAATATTGACAAACAAGCTTCTATATTTACAAGCAGGTCTATAAGCTATAGATAACAGATAAAGGCAAACCAAAGCAGGTTTAAAGAAAAACACAGCAGCCTTGAACCGAGTAAGATATTAAAACTCAGTAAAAGAACAGATAAAACTTGTGTTTAAAAATGCACTGTGTGAGGCTTGATGCACAGCTGTTTTAACATGGCAAACCTGTATTTTGAAATTGTTTTGGTCATCATTATCTCTAATGATAAAGTTTTCCTTAAGATTTATTACATAATTTGAGAAATTATTATAAACAGATGAATGCACACGTTCAGAATCAAACCAAATAACAGGATAACATCTCTTTAATGCAGTTAAACTACATTTTTATTTTGTTAGAAGGCATATATATATGTATAATGTATAGTATTTTTCACTGTAGAGTTATTTAATATAAATCTGTTTCAAATGTGTAAATTGTGTATATAGTTTTTTAAAATGTAACCGGATATTTAAGAACTTTCTATATATCGTTTAAAGTATAGCTACTATAATTACTTCATGAATAAAACTTCTCAGTCAATTAATTACTGTGCAACTTCTGGTACTCCTGAAGCACCTTCCAGACTGGACTGTTTTCTATTATATGGGTTTTTGTCATCGCCATTTTCTGAGAAACATCATCTGCGCGTGGCTTGGAATTCATCTTAGAGGAAAGAAAAATATTATGAGTGAATATTACGAGAAATATTCACTTCCTGAAAAGTGAATACTCAATCTATCTGAATCTGTAAGACCAGTCCTAACATGACTACTCCTATCAGCTTTGCATCTGCTTATTATCTAGGTAGTATTTCTACAGGAGTTGGTGTGGTAGCTTTGGACTAGATGGATGGTATTGGTCCCTTGCCTGTGTTCCTTATCCTAGGTCAAAATAAGTTTATTTTCTAGGAGATATAATTAGGGACTCTCTTACAAGAGCTCATTGGATTGACTCTGTACTGTATCAGTAATAACATAAAGGCAACTGAGATATCTGTGGTCTGTAATGTAATGACTTCTTATGGGGCTGATTGTTAAAATCCAGTGTATTAATTCTGAACAGATTCAATTTTATAGGATCAACAGTAATCTCAAAAGGTTTTAGGTTAATGCTGCATTAAGAAACTGGGCCAGACAGCAGCAGAATACAAAGTTAGAAAAATACAGTGTTCAATGTTGTAATAAGCATTCATCAACTCTTACCATACAATAGATGAGATGTAGTTTCTAACATGGTTTCTAACCTGCTGCTTTTATTTTTGGTGGGATGGTCCTAGCATTGTTGCAGAGAGTATCTAAGTTAGAACTCTTGGAAAATGTTATTTAAAGCAGTTCAGGCTTCAATGAGGATGTTTATACGTACAAGATATGTTGCTGTTACAGAGATTAAATCATACTCGTTACGCTGTAGAAATAATGTATTACTATGTGCATCACTTAAAAATCTGCAGATAGCTAGTGTTTTCAGATCACCACTTTACTTTAGAAGCAGTTAGATATTTAGATCTTTTTCATCTCGTGTTGCTTCAGTGCTAGTAAGTGAAATGAAGATATTCGTATTTCATAGAACAGCTTTGTTTGAAGGGTCCTTAAAGATCATCTAGATCCATCTATTGGGCACGGTTGCCACCCATTAGATCAAGTTGCTGTGGTCCCCATCCACACTGTCCATGAACACCTCCAGAGAGGGAACATCCACAGCTTCTTTGGGTTAAGCATGGTGACATCCTAAATTAACAGAGATAAGTAAGAGCTGAATTAACTTTTAAGTGTTTCATTTGTCTTCATGCATTCTGTTGATTTAAAGTTACCTTTAACAATAGTTTAAACATTTGAGCAGCAGTCCCACCTCAAGGTGAAACACGGATTGTGTAATATGACTTCATACATGGGCAGATAGTGATAGGATAAGGGGGAATGGTTTTCAATTGAAAGAGGGGAAATTTAGGTTAGATATTCAAAGGAAACTCTTACCATACAACTCTTACCATGCAATAGATGAGATGTAGTTTCTAACATGCTTTCTAACCTAACTACATCTCTGGAGGTGTTCAAGGCTAGGTTGGATGGAGCCCTGGGCAGCCTGATGCAGTGGGTAACAACCCTCCCCAGAGCAGGGTGTTGGAACTAGGTCATCTTGAAGTCTCTCTTCCAACCCAAATGATTCTATGACTGTAGTCAATATGATGCAGAGAGATCCATTAAGGAAAAACAAATGTTTTCCAAGTTAAAATACCTCTGAAGTTCTGAGGAGTAAATCATTTTAATCATATTTAACTAGGCTTACCTTAGCTATAGTTAGCATCAACTTAACAGTTTCAGCAGTATTATGAACTGGTATTATACGTAAATTGCTTCCCAGGAATCTACACATCAAAATAAATTAAGGTTACTTTCAGAGTGCACAGTTAATTATGCCATGAAACTCAAAAAACATTCTCACATAATGTAAACAACTTCTTTGTCTGCACCGCAAGTTGCTTTCATCTTCAGCTGAGCAAGACTGCTTTTATCTTTGAAGGCAACAGGCGAATTCTGGCTGTTTTTATACCTATCTATCCCATCTCTACAGCATTTGTTCAGGTGGGATTTTTGAAGGGCTTTTTTTGTTTCTAGGACTCCTTGACAGTCAGTCATAATTTCTTAAGTGTGCTTATGTTCAGAGAGAACAAAACACTTTTGTTGTGACTGTTCTCAAAATGGCAGTAAAAAGTGTTTATTTTTTCCATGAGAAACAAAACACAGGAAAGGATCTAAAAATATTATGCTAAAAATACCTCCGAATTTGAAATACATCTTAGCATGCTGTCTAAATATAACCATCTGTAGGGTTAGATAATGGGATAATTCTAACAATTTCATTAGGATGTCCAAGTCTACATAATTTAATCAGAGAATTAAAAAAAGAAAACAAGCAAATCCAACATATGACCTATGGTTTGAGAATGTAGCACATGTTCCAATCGCACCAGAGCAAAAGCTCAGTCACTGATTTACCTACAATGCCAGAACTCCTAGCTGCCAGCTAGTAATAAAGCACTTGTGTCTAAGGTATAATTGTGCCCTGCCGTAATCAAGTTGGTGTGGCCTGCAGTGATAAAACTGATATTTTTATTTAAATAAAATTACTGAGTTGCTGAAGGGAGCATGTTTTCAAAACACCACATTTATTAGTGATCAATGCACATGCAAGATCAGTTGAAATATAGATTGAACATTAGCATTACCATCAGCTGAGAAATATGTTCTTGCTGAATGGTGGCAGAGCTTTTAAGAACTCTCATGAAAATTTATGGAATTTTTGCAAATGGATAATAGATTTCCTACATTTCATCCTGTACACTCAGCTATTCATCAGCATTTGGCAACGTGCCCTGGGTGTAACAAAACTGGTGTTAGAATCAAGGAGGTAAAGATCAAAGACTCCATTAGAAGAGTCACTTTGATGTCGGGAGTGAAAATCAGCTGCAGCAAAGATTACTGTACCTACCAGAAAATGGCTTTGAATGGAAGTATAGAAAAGAGTCTGATATCCATTATGAGCAGATATATACTGAAAAGTGGAATGTTTCAGGCTTTGTTTCCATTGTTTTAGCTCAGTATGACAGACTATTCCAAGTGAAGAGATTTTAAAACCTGGTGAAGAATCTGTCCTTTACACCAAAGCCTTTTCATATGAATAAGATGTACTTGTTCTGTTTTGAATTTACCATGAAAACATGCTGCCAGAACTAGGACAAAAAAGTGAAAGAAAACAGCCTCATTTTCCAGTGTGAGAGAAAAACCTGAAAAAGATTATAAAGGCCTAAAGTGATGGGAGGGAAGGTTTTTCATTTTGGGGCTTTTTTTTGGGGGGGGGGGATGGGGGGAAGGGAGGGGAACATGTCCTTTTGTTAACTATCACAGATCAATTCACTTAACATTCTTTTCATTTTCCACTAATTAAACGTATTCTTTGGCTAATTTTGCAGTGTATGAGCAAAATAAAATTCAACTGAATCCAAGACTGCTGAGTAGACAGTTAAACTTTGTTTTTTCCTAGCAATAGAAGGTTTGATGTTGAAATAATACCTTCTCTGAATCCTAAACATTACATTCCATTCTTTTGGTCCATGGAGAGCAGCTGACAAAACCAGAAAACTATTCCGATGTATGTTTATAAACTTCTGAATTCTTTCTAAAAACTGTTCTTCCCCTCTCACAAACAAGTCTTGAATGTCTACCAGTATAAATGCAACACCTGTTGAAGAAATTGATATGGATTTGTGTCAGCAACGTGATTAATCCTTCTCACTACAAATACCCTAATCAGGAAGCAATTCTTACTCAAGCATTAATTTAAAAGAGTAGAACAAAAAAAAAAAAATTGTGAATGAATTAGATCATCTTGATGGTTTAATGCAATCATGACATTTGGCCAGTAATTACTAGTAATTTTAGGATAAAACTACAAATAACTCAGATGTTATTTTCTACCATAATATTAAAAAAAAAAGAAAAAGTGTTCAATTCACTTAAATTATAGACATCTGAATGCCTTTGCAAGCACATGTTTCAGGAACAAGAATCTGCTGTATGGAATGAACTTAAAACAAATGCAGACTGATTGAAGACTTCAGCAGTTCTGATTTAGAAATAAGATAAGCAAATACACCTGCAGCATCTTCAAATTGAACTAAAATGTCTACCATGAGAAATTAAATTATGGTCCCATCAACAAAGTTAAGTTCAAAGTTAAGGCATAAGTGTAGGAGGTTTTAACAGCAGAGGACACAGAAGACTGGGCCAATTGGTGCCTTGTTAGTCCTTACAGTTCAGGAAAGCTTCAGATTAAGAATCTCATCTGATTGTCTGTCTAAAGCACCCTCTGCTCTGGAAAGAATGGGTAGATGTTTCATGTTTGAAGTTTCAGTAATTTCCTAATCAAAACAGCTCCAGGAATCCTTTTCTCATCTTCCTTTTTGCCACCGGGTCTGCAAATTGAGCTTGGACAATTAAAGCCAAGGCTCTCTTATATTTACAGCCACAACTACTAAATATCTTGATGGCCATTTTATGTTTAAGTGGCATTCAACATGCTCATTTATAAGAAGAATTTACTGATTATCACCAATGTAGAGACCAGTGGCAGCATTTAATTCATGAAATTCTCTGTTGCAGCCCCTGACTTACATGCAATCACTTCTCCTTCCACTACTGTATGACACTCCAACGCGGCAGCTTTTATTCAGTTCAGCACAGCTCATGACAGAGCCTGATCTTGTGCCTCATTAGAGTTTAGGAATTTAAAAACAAAGTACTGTACCAGACAGAGAAAAAATCACGGAGCCAATTTCCACTGATTCTGAATATCGAACTCGGTGTTGCCTCTGTAGAATTGTGGAGATTTCGTGATTCTAAATAAATTACAACAGGTTATTGTCAGCCAACAAATCAGATGAAATATCCTCTAAACATTGAATAGTTATTGGAGAACTTTAGCATCATTGCTTAAGAATTTTTTTTTTATATCTTACTTGTAAAAAAGGAAATAAAATGTTAATTCAAAGTTAAATGTTAATTCAAAAACTTAATTACATTTCAGAATGTCTGTATTGAAAGATATCAAATCATTGAACTGTAATTTGTATGCACACATTCAGTATGCCACAGGAAACCATTCCACAAAACATAAAAAAAGCTCAAACATTTTACAGTCTATTTTTGTAATAAATGCTAAAATACAATTTGCAGTAGTGAGGAATGTACAATAGTGCACTTCTAAGGCTCCAGCTAATTAGACGACATTATTCTCGATGATGTCAGCGTTTCATTTGGAAGATATTTCAGGAGATTTGTATGGGAAGTGATTTTCATTAAAGGTTTTTGACAACACAATCCAGTCAGGAAAACTGGAACACTGCACTATGCAATGTAATCATTTGAGGAATTGAAGGAATTTGCATGTATTTTTCAGCCTGCAAAAAGCACTTCTGCAGTATACTCTGCAAAAGCTGCTCAAACCCACACATTTTAAAGATTGAACTACCAACTCCTGTTTAGCTAATAAAATGTTTTTTAGATGACCCATTTAAAATGTAGGCAACCTGCCATAAAGAGAGTTTTGTGGAAGATACAAAAATAAAGTCTGGATGGTGAGTGAATCCTGAATTGATGCTTTGCATTTGTATAGAATGGGAATGCTCAGTGACAGTGCTTGTGAGATGTAACTACGATTTTGGAAAATTTCTCTGTTTCAGAGCCACTGCTGAAAGGAAATTATTTAGTACACAAATATGAAATAGCTTTAAGAACAGAAAAGCTACATGGCTAGAAAAGGAAGCTGATGATGCAGAACTAACTAAAATGGATACAAAACAGCATCTCCATTAAAAGATCTTCAACTTGTACTTAAGCTATTTCTGTATCTTTGCTCCATACTAATACTTGAGTAAGAGCCAGTTTCACTGGTGTAGCTGATGTGATCGCTACCCTTGAATATCTCTCACCATTACAGGTAACATTGCTCTTGAAACAGTTCCCAAACTGGAACAGCTTACAGACTGTCATCCCACAATAAACAGGCTTTAAACTGAGATGATTCAAGAATTATTTCAATACCATACACCTCTTTGTACAGCAAAGATGGAGCAGTGACCCTATTAACCAAGCTCACGCGAGCTATCCTTGATAGCGAGCCAAATCCCTCAGCCTCTAAATTCTCTCAAGCTGGCATGAAATTAGCCTCAGCTGCAGGAACTAATTATCAGGTCCTTGACAGCCCCTTTCACTTTACTGGGGAATTGAAATTAACAGATATAAATATAAATCACTATCTGTAAGGCTATTTTAAGCTGAACTGCACATTTACTGAGTAATAATTTATCCCAACATTGACACAGTAAAGAAGAAAATAAAGCATTTAGGAAGAAGTTCAGAAAATAAAAAGCATCCCTGATAGAATTATTTATAGTAGTCACTGAAAGCAGCGTCAGTGCAGCGAAAAAAAAGTGAGTCAGGAGGACAAGCCTAGAGCAGTGCAACTGGGAATAGCAAATGGCAAGAGTGTTAAATATATACAGAAGTAGCTACACAAAACCCACAAAAAAAAAAAAAAAAAAAAAAATGCAACAGTAGAAAAAGCTTCAGATAATGTCATTGCTCTATCCTTAAAGTATATTGGTTACATTGCATACAGTGTTTGCATGTACAGAACGTAACACTGTTTCCAGTGCTTCTTCAGTAGCCACTGCTCTTGGCAAACGGCATCATACCTGTAGACCTGTACTCATAATAACTGTTGTTATCCATTTTGACTGCTCCTGCCTGCTGTTATCTGTCATCTTCAAGGTTCTAATGGCTCTCTAAGGAAATGTCAGGTGCAATCCTGTAGCAGAAATGATAAGTCACAGCCTCAAACAGTGATTGAGCACCTGGTGGAAGGCAGGGCCAACCCAGGAGAGCTCAGCTGCATGCGATGCCCCTGAGTGACCTGAAGGAGTGGAGCCAGGATCCAGTCCTTCCCAGACCTCATTTAAGGGCTGGCAGTGGAGGTGAAAGTATCTCTTGCAGGAGGTCCTTGCCTAGCTGAGGCCTTCCAAAGGTAAGTAGACTCCTCTGCCACCTTCTCCCCTCCTTTTGTTTCTTTGTCTATGGCTGCTGTATTTGGGCATATCCTCTCTTGCTGTAGTTTGCTTGCTGGGACTTTACTACCCTGCTATCGCTGCTGTGTTTTCCTTTATGCTGTAGCATTACAAATTCTCTGAACAGCTTAGGAGAAAAAAAGCAAAGCAAACAAGGATACCCCATGACAATAACAAAAAACTAACAACAACAACAAAAAAGTGGTAAATGTAATCTGTAGGTTGAGGAGATGAAACAAAAAAGCACTGATACCTATGGGTCTGATTGGAGCCTGAGGCAGAATCCAGCTCTCTGTAGGTACCTACTGCTTATGTAATATGGCAATTAAGTAACTATGCGAGGCCATAATGGGGACAGAGGTTCAGAACAAATGAACAACTTCAAGAAAGCACTGCTAGGGGGATTCAGTGCCTGAGGACCCCTAGTCGTGTGCTGGCAGGGCACAGCTGCACACCCAAGGCATGCAGCCTGCTGAGCAGCAAGCAGCTTTGTGCGAAGCCTCATTGCCGGTTTCCGTTCTGAGAGTCTCCGTTCGTTTGACAAACCTGGTCTTGAGCACAGGTGCAAATCCGGAGGCCCCGTAGGGCCGTGAGTAGTTGAGGCAGAGGGAGCACTGGCGCTTCCCGCCCTCGGGGGGGGGGGGGGGGCGGATCTCGCGCTTCCCGCCCTCGCGGGGGCGCTCTCCGGCCTGAGGGCGCTGCTGAGCCCGGAGCTGCTGGCCGGGGCTCCGCTTCCTCGCGGCCCTCACGAGGCGCTGCAGCCCCTCGTGGGTGGCGCGTGGCTGCTGAACCAGCCTTCCTTCGCGGGCTCTAAGTGAAAAGAAAGTAAGGTCTCCCAGCCGCACCTGCTAAGAGCTCAGACGTGTCGGGAGCGGCCCGGTGGCTGCAGGGCTGGCCGAGAGCCTGCTGCCGTGCGCGGTACCTTTAGATTGTATAAAGGACAGGGACGTGTGAGGAAATCGCGGGCAGAACGAGGGGCGCCGTGAGCGGTGACGGCGGTGCTTTGTGTTCATCGTCGTTGGGCCGCTCTGAGGGCAGCGTCTGCAGTGAGCAGTTGGTGCTGCGCCTGTTTCTGGGACGAATGTTCCGCGTCGTTTTCTGTGGTACTCTAAATATAGAATAATACTAAAGTGTGAAAGCAAGAGCAGCGCTGCTTTTCCAGGAAAGGGTTTGAATATTGGTGCTGCTGTTTCCATTATATAAATGGGAACAGTGCTGCTTTCTTACGCTAAAGGAGAAGTGCAGTTGTTAGAAGTACTTTTAAGAAGAAGAAAAAAAAAAAAAAGCCTTGGTTTTCAGCTGTGTTCTTCAGCCAGTGGCTGTGTATTGAAACCAGTACTTCTAATGGACATCAGAGATAATAGTGAAAACCTTTCTTTCTAAAGCTCTATAGAATGCTTAAAACATGTTCATGTTAAATAGCAAGCTGTGTGGCATGCTGAGGAGCTGAGTTAGGTGTCACAGCGATTGAGAAATGACTCCTCTCTCTTGTTTCAGGCAAATAAGAAGTGGATTCACGCTGCTGCTCACCTGCACCCAGCGTTAGTTACCCCTACTGCAGGGCTGTGGGGATGTCGTGCTGCTTTGGATGGTAAGTCATGTTTCTAATTCTTAAATTTCTATCGAGTGTAAATGTGCAAGTCAGCACATCAAAGAAAAATAACAAATATGTGGGGTGTCTGGACTGTGGTGTCTCTGTATGGCTGTGACATGGCCAGTGAACTGTGAAATCATTTCCTGTGACACTGTGGATCCTTTTTAGACTGCCCAACTGTGTGCAAAAATCAGGGTGTTGAGAACATCAGGAATTCTCTACAGATGCAGTTATAATAAGGCAGTTTTGTGATGTCAGCTGGATCAAACCTCATCTGCTGATCTGTAGTTTGAATTCATGCACACAGTGAATGAGTTTGTATTTCATTGTACTGAAGAAATTCCTGGAGTACAGAGCAGGAGCTGTTGTTGAGGTGGTTTTATTTAATTCACAAGCACTGCTGTGTTATAAATCAATATCTTTGAATTTGTCTAATGTGTACATGCATTAAGTGAACTACATCAATGCTGACAGAAAAGAATAAGATGGAATAAAATGACAATTCATAGTAAAAATATATTTAACAGGTGAGTAGATTTGTTTCATTTTTTTTTTTGTATTATTGCTCAGATGGTTCCTCCCGATCTAAGTAGCAGGCTGTTTGAATGGAGCTGGGTCTGAAAGATTTTTCAGAGCATTCTTTTCCCCCCACTTCCACAGTGTTATTTCTTCCACAAAGTGATTTTGAGGGATCCTCTGCTGCCTGATATTAAGAGCTAAAATCTGCTTTGCTATCATACCTATGCCAATTCAGTGCTCATTGTAAGTATCTGATGTTACGAAGGACCTTCTGTTTCTCTACAGCTTTGGACTCTTATTCTTGAGGGTTTGAACAGTGCATTGAGGGATGTGGTTTGAATTCTAATAACGAATCAAGTAGCAACCAAAATAGTTCTAAATGAAAGGATTTGCCTACTTTTGTGGGGTGGGCTTGGACTACGTGATTGCTAGAGGTCCTTTCCAATCCCTACAATTCTGTGATTTTTATGCCGCTTTTCTATGGTAGAGGAGTTGATCTCACTTAATGACTTACAGTTATTGCTGCTATGATCATCTGTGATGTTCTGCTAGCTCTTCTTTTAATTCATAAGAGCACTCCTTTTGCACATGTCTTCATGGTGTGTTTCACATACAGGTGAAGCTGCTGCAGGGAGGAAGAATAGGGCCCTGTCTGGCAGCATATCAAATAACCCTTAGGTGCATGGTAGAGAACCTCCAAATCCTTCTATTACTGCCTAAGAGGGATTAGGCCTCCCATATGATGAAGATAATGGCTTAAGTGTTTGGATTAATAACTAATTTATGACAGGGCAACATTTCTCACAAAGTTCATGTTTCTCTGCACATATCCTGCATATTATGAATCAGTACCTTTTGGTATCAGATTTTGCTGGGCAGTCACAAAGCTACTTACCATCTTTTTTTGAATATTAAGGAGAACACTTTTTTGCACCTTCACACCCATCACCTGTTTTGTTCTCTTCTGATATGATCCATGAATAAGTAATTTTTTTTTCCCTGTTGAAGGGGAGGAAGGTGGATCCAAAGGCCCACAGAATGGGTATAAAAAGTAACATTTTTTACAGAGCTAAAAACTAACCTTGGCAGCAGCCCGCATGCTCAATGAAGTACAATGACTCAGCATTTAAGTTACACATAAGATTTATTATTTCCATCTGTCATACACAAATCAATTAAGAATTTCCAATATGTAGCATGGGGAAGAAAGCTTGTGGAAGTACACAGCCCTACAGTGATTCTGGAAACAGAAGAGTGGGCTCATGAGGAATCACTTGGAAATGTGGTTATTTGGGCCTCAGCTACAGTCCTAATTGATGTTTGGAAAGCAAGCAAATTGAAAACGTGCAAGCATTCAGTTTGAGAACTTAACATGCCCCTTACTTTCCCAAAGATGAAATGGTTAAAATATAAAAAGGATTTTAATGCCATGGACTACAGATAGCAACTCAAAACTCTTCTCTAACTGCATCCTATTACTCTTATATAAATAGACTCATCTAAATTACTGGAGTGTGATAGTCCAAAATACAGGGATTTGAATTTCTTGCTCTACCACAGCGACACAGGCAGGAATTTTATTACAGATAGGAAACTTCACTAAGAGGTGAGACTTATGTTCATAGGTGTGAAAACTGCCTCATTCTATGAAGGTAACGAAGTTTTGATGCTACCTACACTGAATTTGGTTTGTCTGTTAATCTTCAGCACATTGTTACGATTCTATGGAGATGCAGGATGCCATGCCATGTTCAGAGGGGATTATAAAAAAGTGAAGAACTGAAGCGATCTCAGTAAGCACAAGTTTGAGATAATCACACATGTGCTTGATTGGGGTAAACCCAGGGTGGTACCAGGGCACTACGTAAAGATTGCAGCTATGAGGATGTGAACTTCAGACATTTGTTACACTCTTACTCAGCTTGGTTTCAAGGTGATATATAAGCCAGAACTTTATTCTGATTATCAATCTTTCTGTTCAAATACTTTAAAATATCCTGATTCTTGTAAATACAGATATGATACTGTTCATGCTAACCTCAGTGGGAGCTGAAAAAAACATCAACGTCCCATTTAGCTGTGTGCATAAGATTGGATGAATTCCCCCTGGGTTTGTACATGTGAGTCTATTCAGATTGACCAGAGTATTCACTTGCTTCCTCTCTGCCCTCCTGCCCCAAGTACTGAGACTTTGGATCTTGAAGATACTACATTGCAGTAGGTCTTTTGTTGTGTGTAATGCAAACTGCTGTATTGCAGAACTTTGATTTCTCTATCTGAAGGGTCTTCTGAGCTGGGAACTCCAGCAATATATCAAGGAAGCAACTTGATGGCCTTGCATTGTTAATTATCTCATACTTTAACTGCTTCCAGATGGCTGATCAAGATTAGAGCCTCATTAAGTTGAGTAACACATAACATGAATATGCATATTGCCTGCCCCTGGTGCCAGTTCCATTACCCTTTCTGAGAAGTGAACCTGAAAAGGTTTTAACCTGAAAGCCAGTCTGCAAATGTTGAAGTACATTCACTTACATTTGCAGAACTATAGCCTAATTGACTATACAGGGCAGATGATTACACAGCAAGTATAAAGGGAAGGTCAAATGCAAGAATAAACAGGTGTGCATGTGCATACATGCCCTGTATAGCTTATTCACTTAACAGTTATCAACAGTTAAGAAAAATAGGAACCAGTTGTTTTTTTTTAAATTGAGAGCCACTTTTAATGTAAATTATCTTCCTCTGTAACAAGCGTTGTTTTCTTAAACATATGCAGTAGCTGCTGATAGGAAGCTTCATTTTAAGTGAATGGATTGGAGCTGTGATTTTTTCCAAAACTGAGCACAGTAGAGCTTATTTTTGAAAACAGTCTCTGTAGCTTGTGTTCAAAAGATACAGGTGGAAACCACTATGAATTTGCTGCAAGAGATCAAAGCTTCTATCTATGTTGCATTTACAAATCTAAAAGCCCATTTTCATGGAGTCATCTGTTCTAACAGGGCTGCTGCTTCTGCTTTTGTCCTCAGTTCCTGCACAGTCCTGGCAAGAATGTCATCTATCAATGTACAAATGTTAAATCACTCTAGTCATGAAATATTAACAGAACACATACAATTATGACTCCTAAATTGAAGTCTTTATAGCTGCCATTTGTCACATTTACAATAGTAAGATATTATAAGTTAGAATAAAAACCAGAGGAGTGTGAAATACATATATTGGAAAAGTAGCATTTCTAGTACATGCATTTAATAAAGCTAAGTCCTGAACCTGCTTCAGCTGAGGTCAACAGGAGTTTTTCCTTTGATGTTAGTGGTGCAAGACTATGTCTATTCAAATGTTCTGAGCAACTGATGAGCGACATAATAGCTGTTCTTTCTTCATGCAAAGGTTTAGATTACTGAAAGTAGGATGAGCATGCTAGCAATTACTTTGCAGATGACATAACTCAATTTTAAAATACTTTCCTTTAATTTGTACTTGGAACAGGTGATTTAATTTTTTGTTATATGTTTCCTGAAAGACAGACAGCGTTAGGGGAACTCATGGACAGTGTATGTGTGAGAAAAAGGGGAAGTTCCTTGCCCACTGGCTCCTCCCAGTAATAAAATTGAGAATTCAGTACTGTTTTGAAATAGATCTAATACCTTGCAAAGAAAAATGTGGAATAAGTTCATTAAACATGTATGTTCAAGTCACACATTACCCAGAAATTAAAATATTGCCAGCAAGCCATATTTCTTGAACTTTATTACTAATCTTTTCCAACAATACTCAGATTTTTATTATAATGTGCATATTTTTATCTGAAGTAACTGTTTCCTGTGAGCAGTTTGTTTACTGAATTCTTTTGCTGTACTTCATGAATATCTCATGCCTTTAAAACCCGAAGTAAATACATTAACTGAAGTGTTTTGCTAACTATTACGTATCTCTTCATGTTAAGAGTTTCCTTACTGATATTCTCTCATATTCTTCCCAATGGGATCTGCTGGCCATTCTTTTGAAAGAAGCCAGAATCTCCTTTTGATCGCATCTTAGAACGTTTTCTTACCTAACCTCAACACTGCTATTCCTTCCTCATTTGACTCCTGTCCCCATCTTTGATACTTTCCTTAGCTTCCCTAATTCTGTTTTGAGCAAATCCTTTAGAAGAACCTCCGCTTTCCTCGATGCTTTCAGTATTCAGCGTCAGCTTTTGCTTTTATCCTCTACAATATGTGATTTGCTGCACAAATACAATTTTGCTAGCAGTTAAGTGTAAAAATGGTCATAACAACTCCTCCAGTGCCATCTAGACTCTTATTTTTCCAAGCAAGAATGGTAATTACACCTACTGACATAATGTTTTGAAGGTCTAGCCTATTTTAAACTTAATGTATCCATATCCATTAAACATCTAAAAACAGTTAAACAGGTTTTTTTTCACTTGGTAAAATGTCATTCAGGTTAGGCAAGAGCAGGGTCATCACTGTAAAGTCTAAGTCCTGTTCTGAATTTCTCAGCTTCCTGTACCTGTAGGGTACAGACATCTTTATCCACACATAACTGAATTTCATGTAACTTGTTACCTTTTGTCTGTACCTTTCTCACCTTAGGTTTTGACAAAAGCAACTGTATTGCCCTGTTTCATTTAAAATACTACTGCCAAGAGAAGTCCTTAGCAATAGCTCTGACTACGTTGTCTCTTCAGTATCATCACTGATTTCCCCTCTGCCCTTTCCTCAGCTGTACATACCCAGTCTTCACTTTGCAGCTCAGTGGGAGCTCTTATAATTTACTTGAGGCCCATGATGCTAGCTTTGATTGCCTGTGTGTTAAGATTTCAAACAAGGATTTGTCCCTCATTATCTGGTCTTCAAATCTTACCCTCCCACTTTCCCTTCCCATAATGAATACAGAGGACAAGAAAAAGTATTCAAGCTGATGATGCACTGAAACCATTGCTAATCAGGTGGGCAAATATTGACTCTGATTCTTTTCCATCTATGTTGTTTTTTTTTTGTTTTTTTTTTTTTTAAATCTTTTGTCTTAACTTGGATTATAACCACTCTGTGGATGTCCTTGCTTTCATTCTGTGTTTGTACAGTGTCTAGCCAGTGGGATACTGGTCTGATTAAGGCTCACAGGCAGTCGGGTAGTATGAATTAAAAACAATACAACTTTCTCTTCCTGCTACTTCTACAGAAACTACATGGCTGAATTCTGTTCTTACATCAGTATACATCAACTGAATAATACACCAAGTTCTCCGCACTGGTCTACTACAAAACTATTGCAGAAATAGCACCAGCATCAGTGGGGACTTGAGAAGAGAATCTGTCTTGCTTTCTCAGCTGTAGTATGAAAATTAACTACAAACAAAACCCACCCACAACCCTGTAATATGATTGTATTCCAGTACAACACATGTGAAGCTTTGTGGGCTAGTTGTCAGTTATTTTTCAATTCAGTAGTACGGGAAAGGTTTTTAATTATCATGTTGAATATCTTTCTTCCATGGGTTTTTAAGATCATTGTCAAACAGAAAGGAAAACTAACTTTTTTTCTCCCTGCTTTCATGATGTTAAAGAATGACCTAATTTTCCTCTTCCAATTATTTTGTGGAAAACATCACTTTTGCTTCTGTATCAGAAATGCAACAAAGTAGCATTCTTGAGTAGATGTTTTGCCTCAGAGCTCTTTATTATGTCAAATCCAAAGATAAGACAAGGTATGTCTTCAGTCATATTTTGACACAGCTGAGAGTTTCTGATCATGAACAAAATAAATGAAGTTCCTAAACAAAATTAAGGTGCACTGTCAGAGTTACACAAAAGCTTGCAAAACTGACCTTATTACCAACGGTTATAGTCAGCACACGTTGTATGTTTATCTTAAACAGTTCTAACAAAAAAACCCCAAACCATTAGTAGCCTCTTACTGCCATATGGCTCTTATGAAGGCACTTTTCCTCTTGGTGACTAAGAGGAGGTAGAATACTTCAGGTTTTCAACTGTGTGAAAGACAAGAGTCACCAGACTAGATAACTTCTACCGGGTCTTGAAATGTATACTTTCACAAATATCAGACATGCTGTTTTTCAAACACGAGCAGCATTCTCCCAACTCCTCTCAATTAATGTACTATGCCATTACAAAAATATTTACTTAAGTACATTTTCAAGAAAGAAATGATGCCCTTCCTCTAGCACAGACCCTTTATATAGAAGTATTTGAAGGGAATAACATTAAAAAATTATTAGAAACTTGTAAACAAAGCAAACAATAAGTAGTAAAATATGAAGTCTGACAGCAACAGATGAAAATCTGTTCTTATTCATAAGCCCAAACAGGATTCCTATTGAAACCTCTTCTGTGAACAAAAATATGTTTCTAGTATTAAAAGCAGTGTTGGCACTCATGACCTTTTGACATAACCAGTCTGAATCTTTATTGTTGTAAAATGAAGTCACCATATAGAGAGGGAGAAGAAAAAAAGGAGGGAGTAGCCCTACTAAAGGTGCAGTTATCTTTAATCTCTTGCTCAATGAGCATATGAAGTGGCCAAAAGGAAGATAAAAGTAGAGAGGAGACCAAGATCTTTCTTTCATGTCATCTAATTTTTCTAACAAGTCTAGAAAATACATGCTCAAAGTTCATTTTAGAAAAGACATACGGTTAAGACTTGAAAAATTTCTGTACTTGCAATTAAATCTAGATTATAAATTAACATATTTACCTCATATCAGAAAGATTGCCTCAGTACCAAGAATTGCTTGTTCTTGACTGATGCAGTATTTCACTGTATGGAAACAACACATCAAAAATAGATTTGGGGAACGGGTTGGAGTTAGGTTGCAAACATTTGATCACCTTAATGATGAGTTTCCAGTTCAAGAATTGTCCATTCCCCTTGAGGGGAAGAACAGTCTTCAGATGAAAAGCTTGCCACTGTAATGCTTGCTGAAGAGTCATCAAGTGGAGACATAAGCTCAGTCCACCTACTGAATGTGTCAACTTGTGATGTACCCTGAGGATTTGAACCATCTCGTGCCAGAAACAGCGTCTGATTGATTAGACATTGTGCTAAGTTAAGGTCTTCAGGAACAGAGTTTTTGAAACCTATGTTTGAGTCCTGTTCAGATAACAGTTGCCTGAGAAGAGTCCAGTCCTGTTCTACAAACTGCTGATCTTCAAAATCCACGTCAAGAACTGCTGTTTCTGAATCCATCCTCTGTTCAATTGCTTCTCCAACATCCATCTCATATATTGGAGAAAGGGTTTTTGAAGGCCGATGCTCATACATGCAGGTTTGTGCCATTGTGTCATAATCATCTATGTCTCCTGAAATAATTCACAATACTGTACAATGTAAAAATTGCAGATGATCCTCCCCTCAAGGGTTGTGTAGAGCAAAACTTAACTCATTGAGGAAAGATAATCCAACCAGGTTATAAAGGGAATGATGGAGGGTTATACAAAATTGACAAAATTTTAGGCATTTATTTCCTATATAGAAAACAAAGTATGGTTTATAAATTAAGTTAAAGCAGCAATCACCACTGATAATTAACAATAACCTCCATAATTAAGTTTCTGATACAGAAAATGACAATGTAAATACACACTTAATGCACATGAAATTTCTCATTTACTACATAAATTAAATTTAGACCAGGAGGTGCATGGAGATAATTAATAGAGAATGATTACTGTATGGTGACTTAAGCTATGTCAGCTTAGGAAAGAATTAAAAACAAAATAGTTTATCCACAGGCTTATTTCCACATTGCACATGCAAGGGCAGCTGCAGGCAAGGGCAAGCAAACTTCAAAAAAAAAAAAAGTACAGCTTTTAATGTCTTCTTTTTATGTAGTCTGGCTGAACATAGATCATCATCAGTTTTTCATTACTCTTGAATACACAATAGTTGATAACACTATTGTATATTTTTGATGAGATAAACAGACTGAGTTACTGGTATAAAGAAGACAAAACACAAAACAACTAGACAAGTATTCCATCTAGCCACATGAAACAAATTAGAACTTTTCTATGTGTAAGCATCAGTTCTAAGTATAATCTCTATTTTAGGAAATAAGCTTTTACTGGTAAAATTTAGAATCGTAGACATCTCAAAAGCTCTAAGTCAGAATTCAAACCTGTTCCCACTGATGAATATGGCAAATAGTTATACTCAGTGGGAGAAGGATCCAAATTTATGTGAAATATATAAATAAATAAATTACAACAGTAATGCATATAGCTGTGCAGGTAAACAGTTCAGTGCGCTTTAGTTAAGGTTATTACTGTAGTTATTGCACATCCCATTCAGACATACTATATGTTGTCAAGCAGACAAAACAAATACTAAGTTTCCATCAGATGCTGTCAATGTTAGATTGGATCAAAAATAACTTAAGTACAGAAATCTGCATCCAATCTTTCTTTTAGCATTACATTAAAATTTCTTTCAACGTTTCTCATTGAACAGCACAGTATTTACGGATATTTCAGACAATCATTCTGTACCAAAGTGAAATACTTAAAAATATTTAAATTTAATGTAATTTTAGCCAAAATTACTTCAGTTCAGGATTCAATCCCATACAAATTGCCAAAGATTTCCCTAGTAACTTGCTTTTGAACGACTGAATGTTTCTATTTCTGTACATTACCTGGAAGTAAATCAGTATTAGCGTATTCTGTAGGTGCTGGTTGACTGTCTCTCACTTGGCCTTCCTGAGTCAGTATCTGATTCTTACTGGCTTCTGCAGGTTTTGCGGAGTTGCTCTTTTGCACGTCAGCATTAGTTTCTCTTTGATGAAGATTCAGATGACACGGTCTTTCTTGAGATTTTGCATCATTGTCTAAGTATTTATTGCACTGCTGAAATTCAGTAGCCGCTTCATTCTTTGTGTTTAGTTTTTCCCCTGGACAAGGACTAGCTACTGAGTGTACTTCCTCTGCACAGTTTTGTTCAGTCATTGAAGCAGCTTTATCCTCCTTCCCTGGGATTTCAGTACCATGAAGATGTTGGAGAGAACTTTCACTTTCATCCATTCTGTTGTCTTGATCCTTAGGCTGTTTGCAATCCAAGAATCCATCTTCAATTTCCAATGAGTATCTTGAATAAAAAGTCTTTCCATGGTGCTCCTGGGAAACACTGTCAAATACGTCTGAAGGAGTAAGAGAATCTATTGAATGCTGACGTGAAGTGTGAGTTTCCACTCTGTCATCAGATCCCAATTCTTCGCATTCATCTACTGAAAGTAAAACAGATCGTTTGAAACTTTTAGTTTTAGAAAACTCTTGACTTGCAGTAGCACTTTCTGTTGCATCTTCGAAAGCTAAATTATCAATTCCTTGGAACTGCTGAGCAGGAACGTTTGATGAAAGAATGTTTCCTGCAACATTTTCTGGTTCAGATCTGTCATCTTCTGTTTCATCAGCAGAAGAAGAAACTTGGTCTGCTTCCTGAGTAAACGGTGCATTGCCAAAAGTAGAATTTTCAGTTTCTCTGATTCTGTTCCTTGCACTTTCTTGATGAGACCAAATTTCAGGTTTTTTTCTTGGTATTTCATCATCACTTGTTGAATTAACACGGAAGAGATCAGAGCCTTCTTTTTTCATTTTGACTTCTATTCTAAGGCTGCTGTCATAAATTTTTAATTCTTCAGGTGTACTGGTGTCACTGCTGCTTCTTCCAAGAAAATCATGGCATAACATGGTGCTGCATTTAGAAATGCCTCTCTCATTGGATCCTTCATCATCTTGAGAGCCTCCAGCATCATAATCTTCTGATCTTGGTTTTATATCATCAGAGGATGTGGTTGCACTGCCAGTATCTGATTCAGGACTCTCTTTTGGATCTAGTGCACCAGTATTCCAGTGGTCCACAAAGGGAATTTCTGCATTTTCCTGGTTTTCTGGCATTTCTGTGGGATCAACAGACTCTGTGTAATTATGTGAACATTTGTCTCTTGTTTGTTCTATGGAATGTTTTGAAACATCATCTAAATCTACTGTACCTGATTTGTATTCAGGCAAGGCTGATGCGCCACATGACTCATCAGCTGGACGAAATCCCTCCATGTGAATGTGAGGAGGTGATGTTACATCCTCTTTATTAGTTATCCCTTTGGAAAAGCTTGGTAAAATGTTTTCACTATGGTTAAGACCCGTATCAGTGCTTAATTGATCACTTTGTTCCGTGCAGACTTTTTTTGCTTTTGGCTGTTCTACCAATTCTTCTGAAGTAGCAGCATCTTGATTTGTTTCCTTGGAAAAGTCTGAGTATCCATCACTGGTAGACTGTGCATGACAGCAAAATTCAGCAGTATTATCAGCTAAATTTCTGTCTTCATTCTGATTAATTTCAGCCTGATCCCCACAGATTTCTCTTGCTTCCATTCCATTTTGCAGTGAAACATGCAATTTAGAAACCATTTCTCCTATAAGTAAAGAAGATTTTGATTGTATTTTGTATTCTCCGTCGTCAGTATCCAATAACTTTTGTTTATCGGGCTGACAAGATGCCAGGAGCTCATCTTCTCTGCTACCTCCCATCACAGATTTCAGACATTCACTTTGCTTTGCAGAACTGCATTCATTGTTGTCATGAGGCTGAACAGTTGCCACATCAGCTGCATTTTTTCCAAGTTTCTGTCCTGGACTTCTGTGCTCAGAGGTCTGCATATTCTTCTGGACAACAGGAGATTCACACCTTGAATGTTTTGGGGTAGAGGACTGAAATTTTAATACAGATTGCCCAGCTGTTTTTGGTTTTGGGTCTTTATTGTTTGTTATCTCACCATGCTTTGACAGAGCTTGAGCTTTGGGCGTTACGATTTTTGCAGTGGCTTTTGCTACAGGTGTTTGTGATGGCTTAATACTCTTCTTCTTGGCCGAAGGATGTTTTTCTGGGGGTGTTGTCTGAACCAGATGTTGTGCTACATTTCTTTCTTCATTATGTTTTGGAGACACTCCTGATTTCAGTGAGTTTGGTGACTCCCCCATAGTTCCTAGCAGACAGTAAAATAAGTTAATAAATAAAGATTGTACATTGTAGTCAACATTTATGCACTGAATTTGTATTTGTGTGTGTTTGTGTTGAGAAGCAGGTTATTCAGGCTTTTGTGCAACTAGAGAATGGAAAGCTTGTTAAAGCACAAAGAGCAGAGATCTTAAATATAAACACAAGATGAAAACAGCATCTTGTATTTAACATACCATCTTTGGAACTAAAGCGCTTTGTAGACATAAAGGAATGTGACCTGTTGCTGAAGAAGCCATCACTGGAGCAGAAAGCAGCAGCTATCTGATAGGGATAAAAACACTGCACACGCACAGCATTTTAGCACAGGAAGTGATGAGTACTGTATGTAATTTGTATTGTAGAGGAAATGAGAGAAGGCAGAAAATAATTACATTAGTTATAATGTGATTAGAATACCAGAATTAATATCCCTGCTCTGCCTGACAATGCTGCAAGATCTCTAATGACTATAAACTGACAGGATCTATGTTTTCTGTATCATAATGCATATAGGATAATGCAACTTGAACACGCTTTCCTATCACTGTTGGTGAGTGCCAGCTTCAAATGAGATTAAGAACAGCTCCATCCATCCTGAATGCTTTGTATCTCTGTAATGCTGAGTTTCTTCTCTGCGCTCTATAAAGTCATTTCCCACACTTGTGGTGGAAATTAGTTTGAGACAGGTCAGCATCAGTAGAGTGATTTCTGGGGGGCATCAATAAAAAGGGTGGCATAAACTGATGCTTCAAGAAGCTGTCTGCAGTCCTGATCTTCTGTGCTAATTATAAATGCTTGACCTACAGATTTTGGTTGAACATAATGCTAGTTGTAGTTGCAGTGGCACAAGGTAACTGCAAGTAAAAGGCTCTGCAAAGCAGATCAAAGCAGAAGAAAACAACAAGTGAAACTGTAGGCCGTCTCTTCAAATATTTTAAAATTGACACTTGGATACATTTCACTGGTTAGGGCTGTCACCAAAAGTGAAATACGGAAAACAGAATTGCTCACAAGATTTTGCCAATGCTTGCAGTAAAAAGGAAAAAAAAAAAATAACATAGGGCTGTTTCATTGCAGTGTGAAACTATACCTTGGCTCTTAGGAGAATGGGTAGGTGTGTCCTGAGCCTTCTGCTGTGCTGCAGCATTGCTGCTCCCATTCCCTTTCTTCTTTAGAACAGCCTGTGCATTCTGTTCACTGGACAATTTTCCAGCTGTTTTTTTTGTTAGACTGCAAATAAATCATTTGCATTATTTTCAAGATTAGCAATGTTTGATTGTATTTAAACAAGCAGTATATGTGTTTAAATCTATACACATACATAAAAACATTGAAAATCCAACCTAAAAGGTATACTTCTTTTGGAAAGAAAATATACATTCATCTATATATGTGCATATATGCATACAGGCACACGTACACACTCATATATCAAAATACAAATGACCAGTGTAATATTTCACAGGGTTTGAACTTCTTCCTGTCCAGTGTTTTTGCAGCTCAGTCTAAGCTATCCCCAAAACGATAATTTTACAACACCTTGGGTAGTCATTAAATGTTCCAGCATGCAGAATTCTGAATGACCTATAACAACATTCAAACAATTAGCATTAAAAAAAAGCAATAGAAAAAACAAGCCAATCTTTCATTTGCAAAATAGCTCCAACCACTAACTCAATATTTTGTTAATAACACGTGATAGACAGTCATTCTGAAATATTCTCAGGTTAAAAAGAACAGGTTGACTTTTAATAGCAAGTGTAACAGTTCAACTGAAAAAAATACCATTTCACAAGCATGCATGCACACAAACACCAACAAAACCCACCGTGCTGATTTGTAACAAACCTGCTTGTTGTGATATTAACTTCAGGATCAGCTTTTTTTTTTTTGTTGGCAACTCCATTTGACGTCTTCAAAGAAGACTTCGTTATCACTGTTGTGAAGTAAATTCTAACTTAATTATCAGATAAAATGCAGTGCATACCACTAAAAAAAAAATCTAACATATGAAGGTGAGCAACTGAAAATCAGATCGATGCTAAACCTGTAAAACTTACAGCATTTCATATGGATATCAGTTGAGGACAGACTTTTTAAAAACAAAGTCTATGAATTTAATACTCTACTAGCATACTAATAATATACTAATTAGTAAAGTATATAATAGTATACTGTTTTCTAGAGTTAATATTCGCTTACAGGGAAAGAGAGGGGACTTGTATCAATCTATAGTTTTCTTCTAAGGTTTCCCCAGGGAGTTTGTCAGTGCCTGGCTGGCCTGGGACAGCTCAGAAGACTTTTTTGGGAAATAAATAAATATATAATTTATATAATATATAATTTTATACATACATATATATATATAAAAATTACCAGTATGTTTTTTTCCTTCTTCTGCCAATTTTTCCTCTTTGGATTCTTCTGTCTGTTCACTGGCAGCCTGGATATCTGTGCTGGAGTTTGTTAACTTGCTGGATGTTCCTGCTGCAGTTGCGGTGGATGGAGATTCCTTCCCAGTGTTTTTTTTTAATGGCTTTGTTTTGCTGGGCACACTTGAGGTTACCGTCAGCACTTTAGGTCTGGCACCTGCTGTTTTTCCTTCATGGTTCTTTAATCCTTTGACACTTCCTGAATTTTTTTGTCCACTTGAAGTGGATGTCTTTTCAGCATCTTGCTTGGCAAGCATGCTTTCAGCCTTTGCATTTCCATTATTTTCTATTTTTGTTTTTATAACAGCTCTAGCCTTTGGTGAAGTAGTTTTTTCCCCAGGTTTTGAATCTTTATTAAGCTTGGAAACTGTTTTTTTGCCATCTTTTCCCTTTACATCCTCATGCTTTGAAGTCTTGCTAGTGGCGTTTCTATTGGTGCTCGATGCATGTCCAGATGCTCCTAATCCATCAGATTTCATTTTATCCCGATTAGTGGGAGAATCTCCCCAGCAATCTTTCTTGCTGTGTTCTGTCCAAGAAGTATTCCTTTTACCAGCAAATTCAGTGATGGATTTATTTAGCTAGAGAAAAAGCATCCGAAGGAAAACAGAAGAAATTTATCACACTAAGCAATGGTAATCTTTAATTTCTGAATCAGCTATTTCATAAATAGTACAGGAATCTAAAACAAGCTTCAAAAGTGAAATAATTAAGATCTATATTTTCAGATCAGGTTGCTGCCTTTCAGAGGTTAAAAAAAAAGTCTTCATACAAATTTGTCTGTTTTATGTGTATTACCAGTGCCTGATGATGGAAGAAAACTTTTGTTTTTTTTTAGCTACTTATGCATATTTTCCAAAGAGGCGTAAAGGCTATACATTACTACAGACATAAGAATTAACTTAAAATTCATGTGTTTCTTTCTTAACCATTACCAAACAGTGTCTCCACTAGAGAAGTGACAGTAATTATCCTCGCTCTCAGGCAAAGCCATTCTGAAAGATGGGAGAATTAAGTATATGAAATGGAATCTTCATGTAATCACACTGTATCCATGACCATCAGATCACATGAAACCCATGCTAGTTTTCTATAAACAGTAATGTAACTTTGAGTGTAAATCTCAACAGAAGCGTTGTTGAGACCAGAGGAACATTTTTTCAGGGCAGGGAGTGAACAGACACGGTGCTGCCATGGCTGTGACAGCAGCAGAGATTCATTAGCTCAGGAGCAAACCATTTGGCCTGGGAAACAGATCAGTTTCATTACGTAGCAACAGGGGAATGTGAGATTCTGAACACAAATTCCTATCTTTTATTTGAGCTTATCTGCATAAAGCCAAGTCCTGAGAGGTTTCAAAATAATGGACGTTACTAATTGTGCAGAAACTGAATTTCACCAATGGAATACAAATTCTCCAAGAGGAAAATCTGCTAATTAAATTAGACAAATAATATTGAATATAAAACAAATAATGAAAAGAGTTCGTTTTCAAGCTTCTGAGTACTTCTGATATTTGGAGATGAAGTTTACCTGAGAACTAGTGAATACAGGTTTTTTGGCAAGTCTTCTGTCATCACCCTTGTCAAATGCGGCTGGAAGAAGGAAAAGCCCTTTATTGACCATTTAGCAGAAAAGAAAACTGAACAATTCAGACTACACTCATTTGAAATCAGAGAGCAATTCATCCTTATTTTATGAAGGCTAATTTTGGTGACATGGAAAACGTTAAATGGAAAAATATGGTTTTCCATTTGGAAAGAGAAACGTGATCTCTGTAACATCACATGGCCACAAGCAAGTTGTTTAACCCTTACTGTGGAGATAGAGAAACAGAAAACACACTTTTGTTGATCCAGTCTGACCTCATGTAACGCTTGAAGTGTACTGAGGCCTTACAAAGTGTGTACAGAAATTTACAAAAAAAGAGACTGTCAGAATTAGAGTGACTTTTAAGTGATTTACTGACAATTATAAATTATACTATTTAAATAGGAAATTGATTAAAGTAAGCTAAATTATATTAATTTTCAACAGTGGTAAAGCCAAATCTGAATGTACACAGTAAGGTCACGGTGCCTCTCTAAATAGCATATAGCTGCATGTCATGAGAGCAATCCCTGTGATTGTCATGTGAAATTTGCAGGCATTGAATGCTTTTTTTTTTTTTTTTTGCCTGTTCTACTCTGGGAGAGAAGCACTTTTCAATAAAGCTTTTAAATCAATTGAGTTTACAGAATAGAAAAGGATATTTATAGTCAGTGTAGGCACCCAGAATCGATACGGTTTCCTTTTTTTTCCCCCCCAAATGTTTCAGCTGAAAAAGAGCTTTTAAGTAATGTTACTAAAAATTAATCATTCAGTCCCTTGTGCTCTGATGTATATTTGTACATACACAAAAATGTATCCGTGTGTAACAATGAAACAAAAATTCTGTTGAATTCTTATGTAAGGTAACAAAAATATTTTTAACTGTAGTGCTGTAAAAATCATAGAAGAAAAGATATGCTGAAAATGGCACCCCGGGGACCTAATTCTTTTCCAGCAATGACTCTGCACTTTAATACATACTAACACATTAAGATAAAATCCATGCAAACCTGTGCCTAAGAAAGCACAAGACACGTTGTGAATGATAAAACCCACAATATCATCTGTCTTCTTGTGGCATTTTTCCTCCTGTTACAGTGTTCCCACCCATTCTATATAAATGGTTAGGTTAAAATCCTAAAAGACACACCTCCATTGCCAGAAATCTTTAAGACAGAAGTTAATTTAAATCATCTGAGCCCAATTTCACTTGAAGATTAAAATTTGTCTACCAGTATTACGTGACTTTTTTTGCCTGTAATTAAAACCAGATAATTCATGCAGCCCTGCTGTTTACAAATAACATGTATGCTAACTCCGGATTACAATTTAATCTAGAAGAAAGCAAAACAGTATCTGGCAAGATGGAGTTTGGACAACTAAGGCACACCTCAATCTTAAGTGTTTTGTTTCATATTGGAAGCTCTAGCGTAAAACAGTTTGAACATTATTTACAATAAGGGAACAATCATATGAACAAAGCAAACAGACCCTTCTGTTTTCTGAAGCCAGCTCCTTAGCTTCAGACAAACTTCATAATCCAGAAAAAAAACAATCACAAATCTGTTTTCTCCAGTAACAGCGAGCTCTTATTTGACTACACCCCAAAATCACGCTCCAAGACTGACACTGCATCTTTCTCTCAGCATGTTGTAATTCTGGAATAAAATTTTCATCAGCCTGTCGGCACAAACAGCACTGCAGCTCCCACAGCCTAGCTCCTGAAGTCTTTAACAAAAAGAACACTGAAATGTTTACCTTCTTTGAATCAAAAGTGCTTTGATTTTAAAGAGGTCTTAAACATTCTTTCCTGTTACAGCATTGTACCGTCAAAGCTAATACTCAGCCGCAGCCCAAACTCCATGGTTGGTTCCGCACCCTCAGGATACTTGTGGGCTTCAAAACAAAGAAACGCACAGAACAAAAACTCCTTTTTGTTGGGAGTGCTGCCTGCTACAATTTTTAGTGAACACTGTGCAGCTCCTTAGGGGCTCTCTGCAGTAGCACACACAATGTCACAATACCAATCAACTGTGAAGGCAAGCTGGCTGCGTTTACTCCCAGAGCCCGAGAGAAGCATTATGCAAGAGACAAGCAAAATTTATGCATTATGTAGAATAAGATAAAGGACAGAAACAGAATTCATGGAACGGATCCTCTGTTTTGTGTACATTTAATATTTCCATGGTGCTTATCTCCTTAAAAATGAGACAGATAAGGCTTTTAATCCCACTGCAGTGTTTTAAATGATTTAGAGTAGCTGCAAACAAGAGTAGAATCAATCTAGGTATTTCTGCTTCCCAGTATATGCTCTCCTGAAAATAAAAGCAGGGAAGATTTACTGATTTCTACATTTAAAACTACCTACGCATGCTATTATGCATCTATTCTAACATAACATTTCAGAAACCCATAGGATGACAAACCAGCTTTAATTTGTATCTGGCTCCACAATATCACCTACATTTTATCTGCTAAACAGATTACTAACAAAATTCTAATGCCAGTTGATGCCAGACATACCTGCTTGTATTTTCTGTTGATGGTCTGGCCGCATCAGCTTCCAGCCTTCTGTGTGACGAACAGCATAAAAAGACTGAACCAGGAAGACCCAGAGCTTATCACGCAGAGCCTGGATCTTGCACGTAAAACCCTGTGTTCAAGTAACAAATCAGCAGCTGGCGAGAGGCATATTGTCATAGCAACCAGTCATTATTCCTTTCAGAATCTACTTACTCCCTAAGCTAGATCAATGATGTCATCACTTTTATTTTATAATGGCCTGGTAGATAGAGATGCTGTTTTTGAAGGATTGTTGCCCACCGTGGTAATTTTTACAGTACTTTGACATCAAATCTCTTCAAGGCAGACTAAAACACTAGAAAACACTACATCCTATTTTTTTCTTCTTTCTTTTCCTATTTTTTTTTAATGAACCCCTTAATAGTTCTTTACTGTCAGCTGTGTCACAACAAGGTCAAATACTCCAGGGAAAAATAATGTATCTGATTAAATTTTCATTGCTTTTACCAAGATCTATAATAGCACCAGATTGCAGTAATTCATTTTGCATTTATTCTTTGCTTGTAGCATCATTCTGGATTTTAATCAGTATGTCATATTATTCATGAATTATCCCCAGCCAACCACAGTTTAAATATCTTTGTTCGTTATTTAGATTGTGGGAATATACATGACATGTTAGACAGAGACTGACAGCTCCCCCCAGTCCAAAAAACACACACTTGGTTGGCAGGCACCCCTTGCTTCAGAAGCCTGAAACAAAAAAAATCATAGCTGGGACTTTTACAAAAAGAAGGGTAAAAGATGCACAGTCAAATGATGCTCCCTTACTCTGTAAGTTTCACGTAATGCAACATTTTCATAACATTTCCCTCATGACAAATCTGAGGCGACAGTAATGATCAGCAGAGCAGTAGTGCCCGTGGGACTTACATTCTCAGTAATACACCTTGTTATTGCCATATGTAGTATTTCTCCTTAAAAGAAAAAGGTATTGATGTCCGCTAAATAAATGCCAATATCTTAGGCAGATGACCAGCAGGTCCTTGCATTTATGCAGATGCTTTTCTGCCCAACTGCAGGACTGTGCCACCTGAACTCAAACTACATCATGCAACTGGAATTCTGAAGTGTAAATTCCTGAGTACTTTGTCCTACAAACACTGCACGTTGCAAAACCTACCAACTCCTTCACGTCTGCAGAGTCCAACAACGTATCCACAGCTACAAGAAGAAAGCAGCTATTTTCATTATTTGTATTTTTCTCAATTGCATTAAAAATTAGTTCTAGGAGATCAGGTTTGCTGCTCATTGCCTGTGCCTGAGAAAACAACAGAACGCAGATGTTTAAAACAAAAGAATGTACTTTGCATCCACAAAAGCATTACTTAGCAGAGAGAATCTGCTGCTGTGTCAGTGCAGGAAGCATTCCAAAAGTTGAGCATTTTCCCGTGCATCCATTACACACATGCTCCACTCTGGGCATCTAATGAATAGTGTTGAGACCTCCTGCTAATCCAGAGTTTAGGAACAAACATGCTGTGATGAATTTGTCTCCACAGAAAACTCTAAATTCAAAGACAAAATGTTTTAACATCTCCATATTTATTTTTTTTAACCCTTTACACATTTTTTTTTTTCCATTGGAGGAATTTACCTGCTATGAACAGGTATTTTCTAACTAGGATCTGTGGCATTGCCAAATTCTTGCAACAAAAAAATCAGTGGAAATTTGAGTATGCTGCCAATAGTTATTCCTATAAGTACAAGCTGTCAGTCCGGGAGCTCGAAGTTCGGGAAGCTTGTGTATATACTTATCTCCATGCAACACAGAGATTGTCTCACTGAGTTCTTCTGTGAACGCTTACTCTAACTGAGGCACACACTCAAAAAAGGTATTAACCCTTAATATGGGTTAACGACACTTAAACTTAGCATTGCCTATTTTTTTCCCCATATAATTGTGTGTTGAAGCAAAAGTTGAACCTATTCTGATTATTTAACAGCCTGGCCTAGTGTGATGTCATACAATTTGTTTGGAAACAGAGCAACTTGAGGGCACTTTTACCTGCAGCAGAATATAGAAGCCTTCACTTTGTACTACATGTAGAAAGTTTGCCACAATAAAAGTTAAGCATTCTTCTTGTAGCCTAGATGCCACGGCCACAGCTCTCTCGGTCCACTTCACCTGGGGAAGACTATTGATCAGCCGGTCACTTTCCATCAAAAGTGAAGCAACATTCTTGTGGTTCTTAAAATAAAAGCAAAAATTAGCCTGTTGTCCAAAGAATTGCTGCTTGTAAGAGAACTTCAGTTACTGAATGCTGCACAAGGATCCAGTGATGTGTTCATTTCCTTTTTGAAAACAAATTTGATTTTGATAGCTCTGAAAATGATACATTTAAAATACGAAAACTAATTTCCTACTATCTATTGCTGGTCACTGCTTTTGTTTCGTTCATACTTGTATTAAGTATTTATTCACATTTATTTATTAACTGAAGGCAGCTTCCACTGGCTAACACGTGGCTTAATCATCTAATCAAATCAGCGCTTCTCAGGAGGGGCTCCAGCAGAATTTGACTTCTCTCATCATGGTTTTTCTAACCATTCTAAAATCAAATTCACTTTACTTACCTAAAAAATATTGGTAATTTTCTTACATCTAGTTGGAATCCCATTTTAACATTTCTGTGCTTATTGCAGTGCCTTCCCAGAGATTTTCTACTCACTCACCTTTTCTTTGCCTCTCTAAGGGCTGCCCCATATTTATAAGGTTTTATGTTCGCAATACTGATAAATGAAAGAATAAAAAAAGTGATACTGTTTAACTGGGTGTAACTGTTAAGAAGTTCTACAGCAGAGCACTGTGAGGATTGCAACACTCAGGATAGTTCTTGCAAAATTCATGTTAGACTTCTTTCTCCCTTAAGCAACTTGGAGCATTTTTGTAGATTTTGAGTTCTTAAAAACTTCAGAGTGAGGTATACAAGTTTTTGGATGGGGTCTTAACTGCTCAGAATTAAATGATCACTCAGCAGAACTGTTCTGTGGGCAGATGAGGCTTATTTTTTGTTTGTCCAATTTGTGATTACAGAAGTTTTATAGGCTTCAGTTTATAAAACATTGGTGAGTCTTACAGAGACTGACCAAAATTTAACTGTCTAGAACAGGAACCCAAATACACTTTAGTCCAGACTCCAAAATCTTCTGGAGGGGCTGGGTACACTGCTGGAGTGGTACCCAGTACCACAGTCTGTAATTGTTGTGCAAAAGCTGATAGATAAAGACAAATCATGAATTTCAGCACAAACTGCATCCACAGCATCTCGTCTTATTGTAATAGGCACAGAAGGGAAGAAAGACCTGTAGTGGTGTGGGTTTACTTTCATGCTGTCCTGTTACTGTCTCACTGTCTGGAAGGGAGCCTAGAGCTGTGTCCAGAGTACACTCTAGTCTATGCAATACATTTAAACTAGTTTAGAGAAAGGTGCAGATCACAATGCACTGATCTACGATCCAGAAAGCTATACTCAAAGCTTCTCAGATACTTACACATTGTATGACATACCACAAAGCCACCTAAATATTGCAGGAAGAACTGAGTGTACTGATCTAATACAGTGCCAAAACATGATACTATCTTGAAAGCTACAGCTACTATCTTCATTCTGTTTAAAACCAAAGCATGCTGGTAGAACAACTGCTTTTTATAGCTGTGGATACTCACAGTCTTCTTCAAGTACAGCCATATAGTTTTGAAATCTCTTGTTTTTTCAGGCTTTCACCTGAATACGCAGTAGCAGTCACCACTTATAGTTGACGTACTGGCCTCAGCACTTGAAGAGGTAAGTTTTCTCTTGCTAAGTCATCCAAAAAGGTCCTGGGAAGCCTTTCATTGAGGGGCAGTTCTTGGCCAGAATTATTTGACTTACATCTCTTGAATTAGGGAGTGTATTTGGCAGTGTGGGTAGCCATACCTAAGCTAGTTACCTTGGACAACAACAGTCCAGTGACATGAGAATGAAGTCTTAAGCGTGAGATATAAAAGCATTCTGAAGACCTCACATACTCAGCTGTCTACTACAAACACGAAACAAAATCATGTTGTGACTGTTATCTGAGCTACCTACATTCAACTTTGTGTATGCTAGATCACATTAGTTCACAGCTAGTTCACAATCATATATGGCAACAGCAGTACAAATTTACCTGTAGCTCCTCTACTTACTCTTCACATCTCTATTACGATTCAGTGTATTTATAGGCTAATTACTGGGCCAAATTCCTGTTAAAATAACAGCTCCATTTCAAACAGCTCTGAGGGTAGTTTTATGCATAAACAATAATAAAGTTTGATCAGATGAAGCAGATCAAAATTGGAACAACGTAAATATATGACAAACAGTGAATGCTGAGCTGAGGAGACCAATTCTGTACTGTCACCTGTGAAGGTCGGTATACTGTACTGTTACTGTACTTTTGAAAAATCAGTGATTGACTGAAGTATGTGGGAAAAAAAAAAAGGTTCAGTTTTCCAAACTAGAATATAGGCAAAGAGGAGAAGGCAATCACAGACAGTGCATGCTGCCACCTAACATAATCTTTGATTCAACAATTTGCTGTTGCTCACCCTCTGAATATACAGTGTTGTGCTGAAGTCACAGCAGTGTTTCACAGACTTCTTTCTTATTATTATACTGGGTGTGATTTTCTCTAGATTGAGTTCCATCAAACATAGATTTTAATCTGCAGATGTAGCTGCTGTTTCCTACACTACTGTCTTAATGGTAACTTCTACTCCGTATAACTGTACTATAGGTCTAAAATACTACTGAAATTCTCTCTTGAATTACACTGTAAAGCTAAATACACTGTAAAAAGTAGTACTATGTTTTATATAAAACACACTGTACCCTACTTACCAAAGACTTAATCAACATAACAAGACAGTTATTCTGCAGTTCAGTAGGTAGAGTGGCAAAACTTCTTTCTGACAAACATTTTGCAAAATGTTTTCCTACCCATCTGTTGAAAAAAAAAAAAAAAAAAAGTGTCTTTTTTAGGTGAGCTTGACAATAAGTGTTCTTGTGCAAGTGATTCCACTAAAGTCCTATGAGGAAAAGTGTTTAAAATGTGAACTTCTATAAGTCAAAATAAACCCAGTCTCTCCAAGTACAATAGAAAGCAGAGAAGCAAACAAACAAACAGAACATAAATCATAATTTATTATATTTTAACTTACTTCATGCAGGCAGCATATAGGTGTTCCACTCCCAGTGAGTGAGCAATAGCCATGCATTCTAGTACGGGTTGCTGTTTTCCAGGAACAGGCTGAAGTTAAAAAGTTATCACAGTTATTGTAGAGAAACTGTATAGAGCTACAAATTCAAATGGAACTAGTGTTAGTTGCTGCAGGTTAATAAAGTAGCACTCAGCTTAATGAGCCTAACGCATGAAAATGCTTGACTCTAAGCAGTTGTTTGTTTTTAAACTGCTTTTACTGAACAGGAATAAATTTTAACTATACATCCACGAAATCTGATATGCAAGTATGTGGTATTTACATATTCCTACTACTGTTAAGAATAATTACATATACAATGGAATGTTTTACATTTTATTCTGTGTAATTTAATGTAGTTTGTGGAGTAGAATACTGCTTTTTATTGTCAGTTTCTATAAATAGGTGGGTGATAACACAGGCCTTACTGCCATCAATCCTTCTGAGTTTAACAGATTCACACATAGGAACACGTTCTGCTGACTTCAGCCAAAACACAAACCACATGGCTGCTAAGTATCTCATCAATATGATCTGTAAGTAATGGAATCAAAATTCTTCCTTTAGGCTTTATAGTTGACAAAGTAGCATGAGAACTGACGTACCTTTTGGAAAAAATTGCAGTAATCTCTCTTCAAAATGTAGATAGCTACTTCTTTCAACCCATCTAGCCCATACATATCTGCAATGCCCAACATGCGACTAAAGAGAAAGAACAATAGGAATCAAGCAATCGTTGGGATATATGCATTCTGCTTACAAGACAGTTTACATACTAATTTCACCTCTTTGCTTAGTCAGAATTTCTCAGTTCCTGGCTGAGAACGGTTTATAAGAACTCGCATTTTCTCTACCTGAAGTGTAACAAGTGAAGAAGGTACATGTGCCAGTGGAGTTCTGGCATTTTGGAATTTTCCCAAGCACTACGTAAAATGTTAGTGATTACACAGTATCTGAAAACTGTGTCCCTTCCAAATAGTAAAAAGCATAGTGCCTACAGAATTAATAGTTTCATATCATAATCAATACCTGCACTTTATTTTCAATAATCAATTAATTATCTAAATTTTGACATTACAGGGCATATTATTTTAGGTTTTTTTTTTTTTTTAATATTTAGTGGCAGAGTTCCAAAGCTAACAAACAAATCATTTCAGAAACTAATTCATACATTTCAGAATTTATTTCACTAAAACAGGATTATCATATAATAGCAACATGAAACTGGGTTTAAAAATTACACCAGAAAAAAATGCCAACAGTTATATTGGCATATTTAAGACTACATAGCCGTTACATCAAGTGATGGTTTCAGAATACATTCCAAATATTTGCTATTATTACTATGTTGTAGGTATTGTTCTGAAAGCTAAAAGAAAGGTACAAGCAAACATATATTATTCAGCTATAGATCCTCCTGTTTTTCACTGTCTTTACATACTATTACAAAAGCCTGGTAATAACCTGGTCCACCTTTTCCAGTAGCTGCTGAATAAATAATATTTGTTCAACAGCTATTTTATAGGAATTTCCTCAAATATGTTTAGGTGTAATAATCATTACCCTTGACATCTTTGTCTTATTTACAAGATATTTACATCTCTGTATTTATTCTACAAGAGGAAATTTCCTTTAGACTCTTAAATGAGAAATTATGGAACAAGCACATAACACAGTCGGAAGTAATAAAGGTTGACATATACCCAACATCAACTTCATCTGGGAAGTCCAGAATAGCTCCATATATAAAATGCAAGATGACACTCATTTCCATATGGCTTAAGCTGCAAAGAGAAAACATAAAGAAGAAACCCAAACACAAATAGAGATGAAAAACAAGTATAGGTAAAACTACATTTCTTCACATAAAAATTTTTTTTTATCAAAAGGGTGATACATCATCCAGCCATTTTGTGAATGGAAGGTAATGGAATTATCAGGAATCACCTGTTAATATTACATACATTTTCCAGATCACTGCAGTGTATCTATATGGACGATATTTTGGTTGAACTCATATTCAGTAGTTTTTTTTTTAATTAGTCTTAAGCAGACTATCTACAAGTAAGATTTGACAATTATCTAAATATTGTATATATTATATATATAATATACACATTATATATATAATGTGTATATATATATATAAATATATATTATAAATATAAATATAAAAATAAATATTTTTGCTGATAATATGCAGAAAGGATTTTTTTTTTAAATCTTTTCTAAGTCCTTTACTAGTGGTAATAAGTCAGTTTTTAAGTAGGCATACATTTCACAATTGTTTTATAATGTTTTAAATTCATTACTTTTACAAATATATTTTAGCTTTTCCTGCAGTAAAAATAGTCAGTAGTTTTATTACAACACGAGGTAGGAATGTTGTATTTCAAAATATTTAGACAAAGTCTTTACAGCTGGATTCAGATTAAGAAATCTGGAAGTCCTTCACGGAGGTGTGTGTGCAATTTTCAAAACCTGTAAGTGCTGTGTACATTACTGTAAGTGGAACTTGGACATGCAGACTGAGTTAAGATACCTTAAAATGTTAGACATGTTTAAGCAGCAGGTATTGATGACTAAAAAGAAAAGATATAAATGGTGGTAACACACTAGGAAGCACAAACTGACACACATGGCAGCACACATGGTAGCCACAAAATCATGGAACAGATTGGGTTGGAGAGGACCTTAAGGATCATCTAGTTCCAGTCCCCCGCCACAAGCAGTGTTGCTACGCACTAGATCGCCCCATCAAGGCCCCATCCAGCCTGGCCCTGAATAATTTCAGAGGTGGGGCACCCACAGCTTTTCTCAGTAACCTGTGCCTCACCACCCTCTGAGAAAAAAATTTTTTCCTAACTTCTAACCTACATCTTCCCTGTTTTAGTTTAAAACCGTTCCCCCTTGTCCTGTTATTATCTGCCCGTGTAAAAAGTTGGTCTCCCTCCTGGAAATAAGCTTTAAGTACTGGAAGGCCACAATGAGGTCTCCCTGGAGTCTTCTCCAAGCCAAACAAGTGCAGATCATCTCTCAATCTTTCTTTATAGGAACATGACTAATGTGGCAGCCCTCAGTTTGCAGATACAAAGTCTGAAGTATTTGTCCTGCACTGACAGCTCAGTTATTTTCAGCTCTTACACATAATGAACAAGCACACTATCAAAACTGTACATGATATCATTAATAAACAAACAAACACTAATTAAGAAATAGGTATTTTTTGTTTTTACATCGTAAATATGCTTGTACAAACAGCTACGAAGATACACTGTTCATCCAGCTGTGATGCTTTTCATGTACTACAAATAGACTGAATACTAAAATACACTACAAAAAAAAAGTATTGGTACTCTTTTGTTGACAAAAAAGACTTCCCCTGAGCCATCTGACATGTTAAATATACATACACCATTTTCATACTTAAGTCAAAACAGTAGTCAGGAAATGTATCAGGTTGAACAAAAATGTCAGGGCAGATTAACTTTCAGTGCACACCACACTTGCTATATATTTGCAGTGATTTTAAATTGCATACCTTTGCTCTCACATGGCTTGCAAAGACAACACTTACCCTTGAAGAGTGATGCGCTCTTGGGAGCTTTCAGCCCAACTTCCACTCAGCATAGCAGCAAAGTAACTAGATCTGGCACATAAAATGGCCCTGAGAGAGAACAAAATAAGCATTATTTCACTAGATACAAATGCCTATTATGAGACTCTTTGATAACACTGATTTTGATCTTTGCCCTTTATGTATTAAGGTGTCATCTGTATACTGCATGCCTTATCCCTCAGTATATTTAGAATTTTAAAATATACTGAAGAATAAAACAAAAGCACTCTAAATTTCTCTGCTACAACTTCCATCTAGTATGATTGACATCCACTAAGAAGACATCTATTGTCACAAATATTTTCCTTTTATGTAATACAAAGCTGCGCATTTATTTCTTCTGTTTTATTGACCAAATAAAGTAAATTATCTTGTTTGTACAGCATCATTTTGGCAAAATGATTATATCCTGAACCTCTGCATAAAATTCTCTTTACACTACAACATGTCTCTCCATTTAAATGAAAAGTATAAGATTTTTTACTCAAAATTGTCCGGCCACTTACAAGCACATCCTAGAAGTAAAAAAACCCAACTTAATAACAACATAATCCAACAATATGCCGTGTGCTTCCAGCACTATTTGTGAAGAGCTATCTGTTCTGTTTAGACTTACTACCTCATATTGCATATTCAAAAGGCATAACTGGCTATAAAAGGGCTCATCCAATTTACTACTACTTCAAAGGCAATAAAGAAACCCCAGGCCAGCAGTATTTCTCCCTGTATCGGTGTTCAGAGAACAGATGAGGAAACATTTGCAACAGGAGCCTCTTATGGTGGAAGCGAAAGGGCAGAAAGCAAGAGAAGATAATAGATGAGAACTGTTTTATGATTTCAGCCTTCCAGATTTATACCAGTTATAGCACTGGCCTTTATGCATCTATCTGGATTATGGTATCAGTAGAGGATATTCTTGTGTGTATGGGTTTTCTTTCCCCAACACTTAATAAGATTCCTGTTATTTACAAAACTCCTATTTGTCATGTATTTCCTGTGGCAGAAAAACCAAGTGTTATGTCTGGCATGAGAATACTTTTACTTTTTTTTTTTTTTTTTTTTTTTTTTTTTTTAATATATTTGTTGGCTCTTAAAAGGTTTCATAGCACTTTCATTTTTGCATAGGAAGAAGTAGTAAGAAGAATGCTATTTATGCTTTCTTTTCTAGTCAGATATTCTGCAGTCGCTCATAACTCTCTCTTCTTCCTCCTTTGGGAGCCTCAATATTTAAAATTAGGAACTTCTTGGGCACTCCTCCAATGGTATACTGAGCAATAACAAAAATTAAGCTTTTACAGAATGTATTACATTGCAGTTTAATATGCCTACCTGTAAATGGGTATTATATCACAGCTCTGAGCATGCTATCTTGCTATTGCAAGACACTTCACAGCATCATAGAGATGAAATGCACTACGTCTAATTTTGTCGTTCTACTTCAGATGAATGTTAGTCATTAGCAGACTACTGACAAGTACCTACTACCTAAACATACAGCATCGATAAAAGTGTACCTTATGAGATATATCAATGTACCATATGAACTTGACATAAAAGTATCTGTTTTTCTGTTGTGGTTTGTGCCACAAGTCAGTTACTGGTCACATTGTGTTGCTGCACCGAACTCTAATACAACAGCATCAGTGAGATATAGCTTGTCAACTCTCTTAGAGTGCTGCTCTGGTTTAAAGTCTAATGAAAGTTCATCGGACTTTGTGAGAAATTAAGGAGTACTGAGATGATTCAACTATCTTCAGTCTTAGAATTTAAAAACAAACAAATCCATTTAAATCATACTGGTACTTTCATTATGATTGTACTCAAAGTTAGCTTTCTTTTATTTATTCCTGCTGTTCATATGATGTGGTGTTAAAACAACTAACTATTGTGCCTGTTTCCTTGCTTTCTCTATGATTTACTGCCACATTTTTTAAATGCTGGTTAGACTAGATCCATTGCTTTGGGCAGTGAATGGCCTAAATTAAAGAATTTCAGATGATGGAATACTTTTGTACAATATAATATTTTTTTGCAATAAAGTACTCATTTCTCAAAAGTTGCCACTCTGAGAACATGCCTTATAGCGTAGACCAGAGTTAAAAAACATGCCTACCACAGTCCATTCTGGAAATCTAGTATACATCCTAATTCTCTTATAACAAACAAACCAAATGGAAAACCTCAAACAAGCAAACAACCCACCACCACTATGATGCATCTCCTGTAAAAATATTTCCAGTGTCAGTAATATAACACCAGTTATATTACCAGTACACCAGTTTTGTGTTGAGAAAATACTGAAAGTAGTGGAGGTTTTTGAGCATCTCCCCATTATTTACTTGTACATAAAGCAAGCAAAACACAGGCTTTTCAATTTTCTACTCCAGATGCAAACACTGCATGCAAACGGACTGATCATATGTACAAGATAAGAATAGTACTGCCCCTTTAATTTATTTTCCCAACCTGCAGAAGGCAAGTGGGCCAAAGTTCTTAAATGGTCTTGGATTTTTGATCTAGTAAAGGCCACTGACTTCCTGAATGTAGATTAGCAGTCTGTACATAGGCATGACTGATGTAATCAACATGAAATCAAATTTTGTATGCACAGATTCTGAAGAGTAGAAAAAAGAACTCAGTTGTTTTGTTTTGCTTTTTAATCTGTATGGTAATTTTATTCAGTAGCAATAGCTGACTAGTTTATTAATAGATTTTTCTTTTCCTATAGAGAACACAGGTTAGTTTTGAAAAGTCAGCAAAGAAAACTTACACAGTATTTATACATGAGGTTATAGTCATTATATGGATTTACAATGGTAAACTTAGAAGAAACTCATCATTTATATACCTGTGAGCTTGAAAATCTTTGCCTTCTACGCAAATATTTATATCTGGACAGCAGCGTTTCTTGTACAGCCTCAATAAGTCATCTCCTAATGCAGATGCTGTTTCTAGCTTGTAATTACCTGCAAGTGGAGAAAAGTAGCCATTTTCACTTTGTCTAGTGTACACTGGAGTATTTTCAGGATACAATTTGAAATATTTGAAAGAAAAAAAATTCAGATGTCAGATTCTAACACTGCAAGCTCAAAGTAGAATTCTCCTTGAAAGGTTTTTCAGAGCCAGCAGTAGGACGTGCATTTTATTTGGCATCATGAGCAGAGGTACTGAAAAATGACCAGTGCTTCTGGTTATGTATCTATGCAAGAAGAGTGCTACAGTGACTCTTTTGTAAGATCACGTAGCCAGTTCATTTCTTTTACAAAGCTCTGGTACCCCAGTACTCAAGAGAAGCAGACTTTGAAGAAGTTCATGGTTACGTAGAGCTACTTGCTTTTGTCTGAACAGATGGATTGCTTGACCCTACCCCACTGACACAGCTGTAGCAGCAACCACCTCCAGCATGGATGCAGTTACAACTGCAGTAGGGAAAGCTCTGAGAGATTCCAAAGCCCTCATAAAATAAGACATGTAGAACTAGTAGGATTACAAAAAAAAGAAAAGGCAGGAGGTTTGGGGGAGAGATGTTGTGTGCTCAGGACTGAAGTTTGCTGCACTACAGAGAAAAAGGAGGATACAGTGATGATGTACATGAGTAGTGCTTAGCACATTCTAACAGATTTCCACTACAGACTGGTAGGGAACTGTTCCTGCCAAATTTCTCCAGCAGTTCATTTTTTCAGGGTATGTGAAAATGAGGTAGACCACAGCAAAGAATATCCAAGTAGGTTGTGTTACAACAAAAACTTTAATCTTTTCCCTCATTTTTACATATGTATATATAAACCTTTGGATAATTAATTAAAAGGAAAAAAAAACAAAAGAAAACAAAACACAAACACAACAAAACCAAGGAGAATATAGTAGCAAACCTACCTGCCATGGCTTTGTTACTTTTTGCATCAATGCCTTCAGGAATTTCCCCTTCACTGCTAGGTGAAGAAGCAGTTTCTTTCTGAACAGCTCTGCTTAGAGCATTCTGATCAGCTGCTGCACTTCTGTCATCTCCAAGACAACTTACATCTGTTGCAGTGTTCTGAAGAGCAGCACTGTTGTTTTCTTGTATTAATTTGGACTCCAGAACTTTTTTCATCATAGCCAGTTCCTCAGATTCTTGAAGATTTTTATCAGATGAATATACAAGCCTAAAAGATGATACTGAATTTCATTCCTGCAATTTTTTAATTTACCAACCAAAAAAAAATCTAGAATGTCATTTTTTGCTTAACAAAGTTCATGAACAGAAAGGAAAAAAAAAGGCTGGGCTGTAGAGCAATTAACAAGAAAACTTTTTAAAACTCTGAAAACAAATGCATGTCTTTAACACTCCCCTCCCAAAAAAAGAACCAAAGTAACGTTACTAATAAAATTGTACCGGTAAATTACAAGGAACAAAGGCATTTTTTCCTACTCTTTGTAACTCGTATGCCATCATCATGTGCTGTCAAAAGTAGAAGCAAAGTGCATTAGTAATGATAGATCAGAGGTTTATAAATCTTAGTATGACCAAGAAAAGACATTATCTTTTAAATCAAATTAAAAAAAAAAAGACCTACTAACATCAAGAACCCAGGAAGCATGTGAAACTTTACAGAGAAAAAAAGATAATTTCAAAAGGAATTCTTGAAAGCATGAAAGTTTTCAGTTAAAATTAGTCTAAAGTTTTCATTTTTCTCATATAATAATTCCAGCTTCCCGCTTTCCCATCTGTTTTACCAACTTATTTTTGGCTTAAGATCTGGGAAGGCTAACAAAGCCTGCAGTCTGTGAATGCAGAGCTCTCATGTTTAAAGAAAGATGCTGCTCTTCAGCAACTTAATAGAGCCTTAAATAGTCAATGTGAACAGATAAGATGTTTCATCTGCAGTTTCATACCAAATTGATGAAGTTAACAAAGTTTAACAGAAGAGCTACAGTTGCCTAGGATTCCAGGGATAGATACTTGCAGATCTGCAGTTAATCACTCATTCCATGGTGAAGAGGATTTATTGTTAACGCTGTGAAAGCAGTAATTGGAATATGCTACTCCAACACTGTGCTGTTAAAGGGGCAGAGAAAAGATATAAAGAAATCACCTTCCTGTATTCAAAAGACTTGAGTCCTCATTCTTAACTCTCAACATGTTGAGTTCATGTTTCAGCACAAACTTATGTACTCACCATTCTGTTGCCGCTGCATATTCAGCATGTAAAGACAGTACAACTTGATTGAGGGAGAACTGGTTCTAACAGATGTACTGCTTTGTCATAAAAATAATTGTTTTAATATTCTTGCTCTCTTTCTGCCAGTAACTGAAAAACATACCCATAGACAATCTGCTAAACTAGGCAAAAGGGAATCCTTAGAGTATTTTCAGATAATTTACATAGAACCATATTCCCGAGGTTTCCTATTACCAGTAAGTTTAAATCAATAAAAATGGCACCAGTTGCTGCAACTAGGAAACCTACAAATAAAACAAGCAAACAGACATGCTGTTAAGCCAGAACCAAACAACTGGTTTCTGGATCTGAGAAGTTACTCTACGCTCTACTTATTTTGTCCTTTGAGTTAGGAAGCATGTCTCCTTACTGCAAACCACAGCCACTGTCCACAAGATGGACAAAAATCCCAAAGTGACATGGTCCAAACCACTAAGAGCCATGGGAAGAACACAATTAAGCAAAAAGGTGGAAAAAGACTTGATTTAAAACAAACAATCCGTATTTAAAATTACGTTATTTTTGTTATTTTTGTTATTTCCAAGAATACCTAAAGTCACCGTTAGCACCAAGCTTTACTGAAACCTATTAGGACAGCCACTCTTACTGTCCCAAAGCAGCTACAAACCTGCATGAAAGAACACTGGATTTAAATATTAACCAAATCTAAAACCATATTCTCAGCTACTTAGGAAGCAGCCTTTTAAATCCTGCCTACAACAGATTCTGCTTTCTCTGAGAGAGTTCTTCACTGAAAGCCCTTCTGGAGAAAACAGCTACCACCCTCCCTCTCCTTAAACCAAGTTATTTTTATATACACACATACACCTATGTATATGTTTATATGTATGTAAATATATATACAGATACATAAATAGTTCTACAAACATGTATTCACACACGCATACTTATATGTACACATACATAAGTTGTCACTAGGCAAGCACTTTTGAGTTTTTAAATGCTTAGTGTTTAAGCAGAAAAGATCTGGTACATGTCATTGTAGATATGTTATACATATGTCCAGACTCTTAGAACATCAGTAAAGATTACAGAACAATGGTAGGAGAGAGGGTTGTTTTTCTATTTTGATTTTTTTTTTCCCTCCTAAGTTCAGTTAGCAATGCAGAATAGATATTAATGCTAAAATCCATCAGAAAACTCTCCATCATAAATACCACAGTAAGCATGAAGCACCGGAGCCTGACCTGTATGAAATGGGTTAAGTCTACTTTTTGGCAGCACATAATCAGTTAAATGTAATGTTAACTTTATAAAAGAAGGACAAGTGTAGATGCCAAACTGGGGTACTTGGTATTGTGAGGAATAATACAATCAGCAGACACAGACACAAATTATGTTTCTCTTTTTATTTACAACTTGTACACAACTGTGTGTTGTTTTCAATAGGAACTTTGTATAACGTGCTAGAACTTCAAGCAGTAACTAGATTCGCCTCAAATATCCTCTGCAGATAGCTAAAATACTGTATCAAACAGTTTTACTCAAACAGTAGACCTATGCATTATCACAATGAAATGCCAAAATAATCAAGATCTATTAACTTTTGCTGTGATCAAATAACAGTGAATGTAGAAAACACATTAACAATTTCCCATGCATAGTTTTTACAAAGACTTCAGTGAACATAACTGCAGCAAATAGTTCTGTGCACTGCACTTAACAGCGGGAGACTTGCTAAGATATTTCAGGAGTACATCTATAGCAGCGAATCCTTGTTAACACAGGTTAGGCATGTCACATGTGCAACCTCAGTTTACCTCTTAAGATTCTTCCATTTCCCTTTAGATTTCCTAGAAGAATTATCTGCTTGATAGTGCTTAGCTTTTTGTAGCTGAGATGGTAATTTCAAATTAATTGATTTATCGTGACCAGTATTTCTGTAAATTTCTTCTCATTAGATGCGACATCAGCTGCCTCACTGCTGCCAAATTCAATTTTACAATTCCATGTGAAACTAATTATGTCAGCAGAACAATCTGTCCTTTTAAGCAATCGTCCAAGTGAAAGGTTTTTGCCTATTTCTTATGAATTACATTTTACTTCTGTGTAAAATACACATGATACACAAATTCATGGCATAAAATCTACAAAACACATGTAGTATCTGACCTATTTCCCTCCATTCCACATTCCCTGCTTAGCAAACTCTGAATATTCTCACTGACTAGCCAAGCTCATGTGCTGCAGTAACAAACTCAGATCACAGACATGGTTACATAGACAAATGTCTTTAGAAGACGAGTCAGAGGAACAAAATCCTTAATCCCTTAATTTAGGTGAAAAACACTTCGGTTTACAAGCATTTGTTCCCAATTTTCTCAGCATTTACTGATCACCGAAGTTGAGACTTCATGGAACATTTTAACTTCCACAATTCAAAATTTAGCTGCTTGATCAAGTTAAAGGTAGTTGCATAAGCTTTCTCACATTCCCCATATTTAGAGGACAGTATTTGTTAATTTGATTTGTTTTGGGAAAGGTGATATTTTTTCCACCTGTTTCTCAAAGCATGATATAAATACAATCAATTAATTTGTATTTTTAACATGTACCAGCACAGTTATCAGGATTTTCAGGATTTCATGTTATTTACTAAGTATCATTTTCTCATTTAGAAACTCTGATAGTTCAGTTTGTGTAAAAAAAACCATAGAATCACAGGATGGCTTGGGTTGGAATGGACCTTAAAGGCTAAGCAGACTCAATTTATTTTGCTTTTGCCAAAGATCATCTGGTTCCAACCTCCTGCCGTGGGCAGGGACACTTCCCACTAGATCAGTTTGTCCAGCCTCCATTCCTGGAGGAGTTCGAGACCAGGCTGGATGGGGCTATCCAAGAAAGAATTTTCCTCACACCTTAATGATACACAGCAACAAAATTCACTTAACGTCTTTTATTACAAACAGTCCATCCTTAATGGAGGAACCAGTCAAATTCAGTATGGATTCTATGGAATTTCATATACTTTCTGACCCCTCATGGGAAAAAGGGTAAAAAGCAGCTTACCTCTCAGAGGGTAAGACATTAATGATCTAATTACCTGTAACAAATTGTTGTCCTTCCGGAATGCTGAGTTTCTCACTTCTCGAGGCAGACTGCAGAACCCTGTGTGAGCAGTAATCTCCTGACACTGACATGCTTGCAACTGTTGACCATTTCTGGTTGTGTTTTTAAGTGTTAATGTATAGGGTGATCAGCATCTGCAATATGGATGCTGCACTTCTTTGTGACCAGTAGTTTCTTCCTGGTGTCCTGAGACATCGAAGTATAAAGGGGAAAACAAAGCAGCGCTCACCTATTTCACACTGAGGCTGTGCTGGTATAAGCAAAAGTATGGTCACACTGACCAGCGTAAAGCTCACCATGTCCTCCAACCTGCTCAAGAACAGAAGTTTGGCTGTGGGAGCTGCATAGGCTCCAGTCCGCAAGTAACATGTGGCCTATGTCCCTCTTGCACAAGAAGGGCAGAGGCCCAAAGGAAGTCTCACCGAGATGAAAGCCAAATATAGCTTATGAGAAAAAGAAATCCTAAATCCCCAAGGAAAGCTAAAAGACAAGCTAAATGCAAACAGGAAAAGGGAATGAAATTTTTTGTAGATTTGATGAAGGCTTCAGTATTATATTAGCATTCTGCTTCTCTTCTACTGAGGTACAGTATTTATAACCAGAAAATCTAGAACTTTTATTGAAAATAATTTTCTTTCAGGAGCTCAATTGCAGCACCAGGTCTTTGGTAAGGTCTAGGATGCAACTCCTCGCAGTGATTCATGTGCTCCAAGAACTAGGATACATTCCTCTCAACAAACTGTAACTCAGCACAACTTTGGGTATGCTAAGATCCAAGTCATTTTGTCTTAGCTGTACGAATCACAGATACTAGCAGAAGTCACCAGTCCAACAGTGAAGCTAAGCTCTTCTCAACCAGAGCTACTTCCTTTCCTTGGTCCAAAGCCTTTCACTGTCACTAAACTTCAGTGCATTCTGTGGCACTTGCTTCTGCAGAACTTACTAGGTGACTCAATTCAAATGCTGAAGTATCAGACAGCATTGAAGATTGTTGTTTTTTTCTCAAATTAATCCTGCAAAAATGCAACTTTGTACACTGTTCAGAGCACGTGTGGAATTCACCTAAGAATTGAAAAGAGCTTGATGACTCTTTTCAAAAATAAGAGTTCTTAAGAATGGAAAAAGGTTTTATTTAGATGAGCTGATTTGACCTTTTTCACGATTAAGACCGTACTTCTTGGAGAGCCTGCAGGACTCCAGAGGTCATTATTTGCCCTGCTATAAACAGACCAAAGCAAAAGAAAATATTTATGAGCTCTAGACATGTTAAATGCATCCCATTAGGACAGTAAAGTTATACTATAGCAGTTTATAAATAATTAAGATAATTATTCCCAATAACTTCCCAATTAGCACCTTAAAATAATTTGGAGTTTTTCTCATCTACAGTATCATGTTTCTGCATGAAAGTCTTTTGCACTGTCACTTAAATGAAAGGTAAAGTAATGAAATTACACTAACGTATGTAAGACAAAAATGAGACAAAAACTGCATTCTGTTTCTCACTGTTTCACTGATGCTTGGTTGAAACCTATAGAAAACTGACCAACACCAGTTATCAGCCTGCTCAGCTACACTGATTACATGGCTTTAGATATCAATCTCAATAGAAAAAACGTCATTTCATACTTAAAAGTTTTGTACCCTGAATAAATATTTCAGCCATATGCTGCCTTATTTACAAGTTTATGAAAAGAATGGGTGAAACGAACAACAAAAGGCTAGCCTATATTATTTTTAGGCATTTAACTCCAGAATAGCAACACCTTCTCGTTTCTCTCAACCCCTCAAGAGCCTAAAAGTGCATTTTTTCTTCTAGGCACATTTGGAATTCTTTGGGAAGCGTGACAGTGCCTGCTGCGCTGCTCCCATGCACACCCATGTCGCCAGTCAGCACTACTGCTAAGGAGGTAGGTGCATCGCTGTGACTTTGTCAGGGTAAAGCAAGTACTGCTCGGCTCTTGGGAAGGAGGAGAGGTACTATGGGTCAGGGAGGACTGTGAGGCCTGGTAGTGACACCAGTCAGCAACCCTCGTGTACTAGCCTAAAGCTTGGAGTGGATAAGTGCGATGACACGGAGCTGCTAGCAGCTGGTGATGGGAAGGCAGCTGGGCCCTTGCAGTAGTCCCTGAGCAGCTGCCAGACCACCCACACCTCACCCAGCACTCCAGGGAACTGTGCTGCTCAGCCCCAGCCATAACTGCTTTGGGGATGGCCATGCAGTTCCTGACCTGGTGCATCACTCACGAAGTCCTCCTGGCTCCCCTAGTCAGCACTGACCATTTTTCAGCATACCACTGGCACATTCTTCCTTCGTTGCTTTTGACAGTTAGCCTTACTATTAGCATAGTGATAGCCAAAAACAATTTTAAAGGATACATTCAGCACTTTCGCTGCTTCCTTTCTGTTTCGACTGCACAAACATCTACATTCCATACCAATACACCGAGCAGCACGTAGCTGTGTGCCGTCAGAGGGACAGTGCAGTGGGAAATAAGCAAGGTGCAGCAAACTCTTCTGCAAGGCGAGAAGGCTGTGGAAGAGCCGCTTAGAAAGGGAAAGCTCCGCAACAGGTGTTAGTGCCGGGAAGTGCCAGGCGAGGGCCCGGGAGCTCCTCCAGCCCACTGCCCGCCCGCCGCAGCCGCGCACTCACCGTAGGAAGCGCCGGAGCTCGGCGGGCCCCGGTCCGTGCAGTCGCAGTGCCTCGCGGGGCGGCCGCCCCCCGCCCAGGCCGCCGAACAGCCGCGGCGCCCGCGCCAGGAGCACCGCTCGGTGAGCCCGCAGCGCCGCGTCGCCCACGCGGATCGTCACGTCTGTGTGCGTCCCCTCCGCCAGCAACCTGCGGGAGCGCAGCGGCACCGTTACCCGTACCGCCGCCACCGCCGGCCCGCCCCGGCCCGCCCGCACCTACCTGCTCAGGTCCTGCCGCAGCTGCTCGGCCAGCGCCTCTTTCAGCCGCTGCCGCTCCGCCGTCCCCGGGCTGGGGCCCTTTGGCGCAGCTCCGCTACCACAGCGCGCCATGTGCCGGCAGTCACAGCGCCCCGCGCTACGACGCCGAAGCGCGGCCCGCCGGCCCTAAGGCAGAAAGAACAGCGCCCTTCCCGCCACTGGGACCAAGGCACGGTCGCACCATAGGATGCGGCTGCCCCTCGGCGCGGCTCGGGCCGCGGCCGGCGCCCGCCTCCGCCAATGAGGGCTCGCGGTGCGGCGCCCGGCCCCGCCCTTCCCCGTGGCACCTCGAGCGTCCTCCCGCGGGCGGGGCGGGGAAGGGGGCGGGGCCTTCCGGCTTGACCCCACCCTCCGCGGAGGGGCGTGGCGGGAGCGCAGTCCCGGCGCTGTGCCCCGGCCGCTTCCCGCCGCCTGGCGGAGCCTCCCGCAAAGCGCTGCGCGCAGGGGCGCAGCCGGCCGGGGGAACGTCCTCAATTTCCGGCAAAGGTTTTCGTACCGAGATAAGACTGCTGTGTAAACAGTAAAAGCAGCTCTGCAGCGTCCTTCTGAGACAGGAATCTTCCCAATTTATAGTTCAGTTTAAAAGGCGTGTAACTGCTGAAGTATATAAATGTTGAAAACGTTGGTGGGAAAATTATACTTGAGTATCAGGTGCCATTCATAGGTGGGAAAGGTGGGATCAGTGTCTGAAACACTAGGAAAAAAACTTGGCAGCAGTTCTTAGAGATGAGAACAGTAGATGCTAACATAGGAAGGACGATGCCAGCAACGAGGCATTGTTTCCAATAAATCATCGTGTGAGGAAGTGCACAGACACTTCAGCTGTTCAAACCTCGTTCTGAGCATCCGTAAGAAACCTCTCCGTGGGAAGCCAGGTAAAGGGAGTAATGTAAGTTGCATTTTATTAGACAGAGGTGGTTTTGATACATGTTAGATCTTAATTTCCCACTCTTCTTGTTCAGACATTGAGTGTACAGGTTCCCATTTTTTAGTCAAGAAAAACACATTGCACAAAGCAGCTGCATTCAACAATACAACAAGATACGTATCATTATTCACTTGAAGACTAGAAATGTGCCCAAAATTTTTTCAGTCATCCAGTATGCTAAAATATACATAATAAAAAGAGTTAATAACTTTAATGGTAAAATACATTAAAAAAATTCAGGCAAATTGAGAATGAAAACTTGTGACTTCCTTCTGTATGGCACCACTCCATTATTTCATTATAAATTTATAAAGGCACCACACACAGAGACTGTAAAGCAAGGGAGAAAACAAAACCAAGCAATTTTCCATGATTTTCTTTCTATACAAATACATGTATCTTAAGGCAGGTGTTTTATGTGCAAAATACAAGTGTACAGGTAAAATCAACGTTGGTATTCTCATACTCACTTTATCTTTTAGCAGAAACATTGGTGTCCAAATGTACAGTACATCAAAAACACTTTTCTCTAACAGAGCTCAAAATAGAAGGCAGGCTGGAAGTATGGCCCTGATAACAATTACTTTTTAGATCTGTAGAGCTTTTTCGTAGACTCCTTAGAACATGTACAGTCATTCTCTCTTTCTTGTTGTGTCTTCCTTTAGAAAGGTCCATATCAACTTGTTCACTATGTCAGGTTGATCCTGCTGGAGCCAATGGCTGGCTTCAGACAAAATAGTTAATCTGAAATGATTTTTAACATAAATCCTTGTAATTTCTGCCATCTCAACTTCCATAAATGCATCTCTTTCTCCCCATAAGAGCAGGGTTGGCATGATGACTTCATGGTGCTGCAGAGGTAGGCAGCTTTAAAAAAAAAAGGCTTACTTTAGTCTTGTTTCATAATAATCACCAACTTACTTCATCATTCAATTTACTTAGTTTTTTAAATCAACACAGATAATCTTATTGCAAGCTTTTCAGGTTCCAGGTATCTTTACAATATGAAGAGAACCCTCATGTGACTCAAAGTGCTCAAAGTGTTAAGGATAGAGAAGTTACGTGTCTGTAATCAGCAGCTGGTTGCAACAGAAGTCTTATTTTTGGAGCATGAATGATACTTCTTCAGAACGCGTAGCCCAGGAGCTCCATAATCTCCATAAAAGTGAATGTGGAACAACATGCCCAGAATTCTGGTTGTCCATGGATTTCCCTGGGCTGATGAATGCTATGGCAGATTTCTGAACCTGTTTTATCTACTGTATGTAGATTTCAATGAAATACAATGCTTTGAATCATGTTTGGAATATAGTGTTCAAAGCATCCAGCTACCTGACTACCCATACTGTGTTACCAAAAATGGTTGTCCAGCAAATGGCAGGCATGTCCCATACCATGTAGCATTGTGCTCAGCAATAAAAACTGGGGGAAGTTGGCCAGTGGTGTCTGCAGCTGATCTGGGTCTGCCTGGAATCACTCATCAGGTGGCTGCACTCTGCGTGACTTGTTTTATGTATTCTTTTATCATTATTATCATTATTATTTTCCCTTCCTTTTCTGTCCTACTAAACTGTCTTTATATCAGCCCACAAGTTTTACCTTTCTCCAGTTTTCTCCCCCATTGCACCGCATGGCAGTGAGAAAACAGCTGAGTGGTGCTGAGCTGCTGCTGCATTGAACCACAACACAGACTCAAAAGCATTTACACATTGTAAGACATTGATTTTTTTTGAAGAAAAGCCCTTAGAAAGTAAAAGTTAATAAAATTATACCACCACACTGACACATTTAAACTTTCTATAAAAACTTTCCATTATTTTTTCTTAATACAGTTATTTTGAATATAATTATTTTATAAATGTTTCCTTACATTGAGGGTAGATGTTAGAACACAGAAGACAAGCAGGCAGAAATGAAAGACTATTTCAACATGAGTCATGTTAACACATCAGAATTCATTATTTATCTACTTCAGAGATGTTGAAAATTGTATCTGTATTTACTCCTGAACTGCTTTATCTCAGAACAGACTCTATCTTGGAAAAGACTAACTGCAACAATTCAGAACAGATTCCATACGCACAGATACAAATCATTATTATGCTAATGCTCAAATATGATAATGCTGAACCAATCATGTATAAAAAAAGTTTGTTCTCAACAAGCTTTTATGAAAAATCTATTGCTAGGTTCAAACTTAGGTGTTAATTGAGAAACTATACTCTAAAAATGGAAAGGGAAGATGCTATGCATTAGTTTAATGCTAGACAAAAGTGGAGACTTTGCAGACATTCCTTCTTTCTACTTACACATAATTCCGAGAATTAGTAATAAAAGATCAGGTTAAATAATGATTTCATTTTAGTTGATGAACAAGTAAAATTCTTAAAATGACTTTTTGTAGCAGTGGATTTAGATTCCATTTTTCCAACAAAGTGGCCCAACCCCCAGAACCATAGATTTTTCGTAGTAGCATCTTTAACAACTGATAATCTGGTGATCCAATTCAGTGCGTTTAGATTCATCTCTAAGAGCCTTTCAAGATTCTTTGCCTTGCTTATCTGTTTATGCAAGTAAGTGTTCGCAGTGGGTGGGAAGTAGCTCATCTTAATCATCTCTTTGGAAATAACCTTCCAGAAAAATTAAGAATCAGAGCTCCAGGGTGACAGCAATGAGATGGAAGCCTCTCACATGTAGGAGACCAGTGCCAGCCCGCTGGGAATCATGGTGAATTCAAGACAGTAGAACCTAAGTGCTGCTTATATGAGAGGAAGTGAAAATTTCAATCCAGTTATAATAGCTAGTGATTCACCTGCTTGTGTGATGGTGTGACCATCAGAATTGATGGCAAGAATAGAAAGAGCTGAAGACCCATATTTTTTTTCCCAGTGGAAATCCTGCTGTGTTGTGGCTGATACCACCTAGAATGTTATTCTGCGAATTCATCGCAGGAGTATTTTCATTAGAAAGGTAAATCAAACAGCGCACAAGAACATTCACACTGAGGAATTAATAGCTCTGTGAAGAGACTTCCTGATTAATAACTCTCTTTTCCTTGAGCCTGAAAAAGGCCTGAACTGGTAGTTTAAACATACAAGTCTTCTACTCATGCAGATCCCACAGCAATGCAGCTGCTACAGTCTCTTCACTGCTGCTGCCGCAGCTGGTTAATGTGCACTCACTGATGCGAGGTGCTGTGGCAAACCTAATGAGCAAGGCTCAGGGCCCTCCTGCCTCTCCAGCTGCTCATTAGCCATACCCTGCAGGCTGCGGCTGTGCCATTCTAGCACCAGGGAATCCTGTGACACTCCACAGCTCCAGTTGCCCTTGGATGTCCCAGCTGTTGCTATCAGCCGCACTGTGTGGCTGCAAACAGGGACACTCCTACAAGCACAGCCACTTCTCATATTCACCGTTGGTGTCTGTGCTTGGTGTTAGCTTATTTAGAAGATAACATAGTGTCTCTCTATGCTGTTTTGTCTTAGGCTGTGCAGACAGCACCTAGCTTGAACACCTGTTTTCCTCCCAGCATTGCACTGCTGACTGCTTTCCTGACAGTGACAATGAGGAAGGCACAAGAGGAGCAGGAAGGGTGGCAATATGTTTAGAACAGGGAAAGCTGAGAGTTAATCTGCTTCAAAACTCTGCTGAGTTCAGGGAAGGAGGTTTAACACTGCTGGAAACAGGAATTAAGGGAACAAAGAGTTCAGACCTCCTGATATATCCGTGCAGCATGGGGCTACCAGTCCTGAGTAGAGAATGACCAGGTTTAAACACATTCTGACCGTTAGGTTTTTGGTAGATAAGCAGAGGGTGTCAGCCTCTAAGGCCAAGTCTGGCTGCTTGAGAAAACTCTGGTTGTTACTTTGTTTTGCGTGGATACCTATTCCTATGTATTTTGCTGCCTGACACCAAATGTTTTTGTTAACTGTTGAGACTTTAGGAGTACATATATATATTTTTTCCCTACTACCTTAGCGGCAGAAGATACAATAACGCTTTTGGACTCTAGAGGGCTCTAGAATATTTTACCTTGTTTTGGAATGTTAGACTGACCTGAAAATATTTCTGTAATGGTTGATAGGTCCAGTTAATGCTCCAGGTTGTGAAAAGACATAGAGGTAAGCTTCAATGTCTTCTGCTGTTAATCTGCATCCTTTCCTACTGATTCCAGTAGTCTGGCTGGTAAACAAACTTTTCAGAACCTACCAAAAGAAGAGTAAAAAGCCATCACATATCTACAGAGCGCTATTTCTTTCCTTCAACAAGACACATCTTTCTAAAACCTATTTATACATAGCTCACTCCAGAGTAATTAGAGTACACGCAAATAGCACTATTGCCAAGGTACTCAGTTATGTTATCCTGCCTGTAACAGGCAGTGGCAGGCTGTAGGCACATACTTTTTTCCTCAGGATGGAGCCAGCAGCTGAGAGGTGGGAGGCAGAAGGAGGCAGAAGGAGGCAGCATCCCCCAGCTTGCTGTTCTGTATGCCTGCAGCACTGACAGTGCTGTGCTGGGCTGCATATAAGTAGGTCTGGGTCAATGCATACTGCTTTTTCTCTTTCTATACATTCATTTTGATTGTTTAACATTACATAAAATGTTGGCCTTATTGGTTTCTCAGGCAGAACTAACCACCTGAAAGAATGCAATATCCGAACTGCCAGGCTGCCCATCCTGCAGCAGTCAGTGCACGATGAGGGGATGTCTCACCACTCAGGAGCTGCAGCTAAGTCAGGAGTTCCCCTGACACCAAATGTGTCTATGGTAGAGCACAGCATGTGACTTCTGAGGTGGAGTAACACACTGTAGTGCTGGAGGTTAACAGTGTGTCCCAAATGCCTGCCAGAGATCCCAAACCAAGCACAGATTCTTTATGATTTTATTCTACTTTGTATAAATGTATAAAACTGAAGAAAAATCAGAAAGCTCTGTATTTTTTCCAATAATTATCACTACATGAGAAGGGATCAATGTACGCGGTAATTCTTCCATCACTCACAGATAAATATACAAACAAGAGCACTCATTTTGCTCACCTTGAAATCATTTACTGTAAACATGAATTCAGGAAACCATGGCATTTGGAAAAAGAAGTAGTAACCAGATTTAATCAATTGTGATGGATGTCGTAGAATGTATTCTGAAACAAAAATGCCCATGAATTAAAAATGAAAACTGATGACTTAAACAAAATTACTGTTAATATCACTATTTGTTAAACTTAAAGGAATGTTTTAAAATACTGCATTATGTGACAAGAGATGATTAATTTTTCAGCAGTAAGTGTATGACGTGGTCATTAAAGTTTATTTCTTCTTTTATGTGTGTTAGTAGAAACAGGCAGCAAAATGAAGTCTGCCAAAGATTAGGTGAGAGCAGTGACATTCAAGAGCTTAATCACATGAGAGGTTTTCACTTAAGAGCTCCATCAGTGCAGCTAGTCCGAAGCATTTTTTCAGGTGTAGAATAAGAGGCATAAATACAAATGTTACTTTTGCCTGTAATTCTCTCATCAAAGATGAGGTGTAGAGAAATCTGTAGATGATAATCCACTTACACTGCGAGTGGTAAGTCAAGAAACCTGAGATGGAACTCTTAAAAATCTGGTGTCATAATTGCCATCAGTTAGCAACAAGGAATGGCATGCATTGAGTAACTAAGTGATTAGAGTGTGCCTAAAGCAGTCACATGGAAGGTGCAACGTCAAAGATCAAGCAATTTCGAATTCATAAATACATAAATCCCTTAGGAGTGCCTGGGAGTGTTTTAACTGCTGTTATGGCATTAATTGTGCAAATAACAAAAATATTTAAAAAATAAGACTTTGATGATTGTGAAGATTGTAGTAGTAAAGGCAAGCAGAATGCTCAGTTTATAAGCTCTCTGTTTTCATTTTATTCACAGTAGGAGAAATTTGATCCAGGGAGACTTTATCAAGCTGCATAACATATTTTGTTCTTTAAAAACATGCAAACAAATATTAAGGAAGGCTATAGTAATATGCATTTTGCTTCTATACAGCCTGGCTCCTGCTCTCAATGTAAGAACTGCAGCAGCTCCTGCTTGCTCCAATGGAGAACAGACATTTCCTTGGGTAAGTGAAGCTTAACTACATTGCAAAATGTTCTTTAATACCTTGGAAGGGTGGTCAAGTACATTGTGAGAACAATATGTGTGAAGAGTTCTGATTCCATGGTGTCATAAGGTCAGATTTACATTCAACAGAGATGAAAAATAAAGCTTTGCTGAATTTTCTCAACTATTTCTAGGGGTGACTTTAAAAATGAAAATTGCATAAGGTCAGCTATTTGAGAAACTAAAATGAGGGAGGTATTACTGTCATTGTAATTACTGAATGTAGATCCAATCCCTATGAAATTTTGTAATTGTGGGTAGCAGGCAAGCTTGAAGCCTATCACACAATAAATTCTGTTAGTGCACCAGATATCTTCTTGTGGTAACTGCTAGCACATTCCTGAGCTTTTGGTAAATAGACTGGAAAGGTTGTCTTGTTCCAATGAATATTGTGTAAGATGAAGTTTCACTTATCACCTAAATCAGGATTACATTCTAGAAGCCTGATTCTCAGGTTGTCTTATACATTTTTAATAATACAGTGAGAGCTTAACCTTGGTATTATACAGCCATGTTCAGGGAATTCTATCCTGCCAGATTCATGTTTATGAAAATAATATTTGTTGGACTTCAAGGATTAAGAAGAAAACCCAGTAAATTTGCTTACAAACAGTCCCACTCCCTACTATAAATTATTTCCCAAAGTATAATGCTGGATACCTTACTGCTTCATAAAACACATTACAAACTGTAAAAGGTAACAGAATATCTAAAAGAGCAAATACCTTTAATCGCTTAGCGCAAATACAATCTTAATGCAAATACTCTGGATTGACATACAGAACATCGTAAGTATGATAAAACTCACCTGTAAACACTGAAGGATGAGGGAAATTAACCACAATTAGTTTAGTCACCATTTCAGGGTAACATATAGCCACTAACCAAGCGATCATTCCTCCCCAGTCATGGCCAATCAACACACACTTGTTGTATCCTACCACACAAACACAAATTTGTGGGTTTTTTTCAGAGAAATTCCATAGAGATCATCACATACAGTAAGTGCTGGATAAAATAGGTAATGTAACTACTTAATACTGCACTGCTTCCATTACTAATGGCCAGGAAAAATGTCTTTTTATAGCTAAAAATATAATACATATTAAAATTAGTTAATTTGACTTCAATTATGCTTTAACATTGATATCAAATTGAAGTAATGTGGTTTCCAAATGCCACTCTGTTCACATATCAGCCAGTGCACAGTCAAATAAATGATTCGAATTGCAGTCATTATAATGTATGTACGTATGTTGTGTGTAGGGAGTTTGGAGTTTAAAACTGCAGACTGAAATGCTGGGAAATGTCCTGAGTCCCCCCTGAGCAAAATTAATCATTCTGGATTGCTTTGAATATGGGAGGTTAGCTAAGCACTATATATCATCACTGTGCTAGATTATATTTAATATCCGTATAGGTAATACACACACATATATATATAGATGACTACACACATTTAAATATTTAGAAGTATAGAAGTAATACTTCTCCATATGCTGTTGTGATGTCAATTTTTCAAAGTTCTCAGCATTCACCTAATTACTATTTCATTGATGGAAATGGGAATTTTGCAGCAATAAAAGGTGGGGGGCAGGGGGAAAGTCATGCCTGTTTTTGAAAGCTTAACTATTCCTTCTTTAACCATTCCTCAAATACATACTACAGTGTCAGATACTATCATAGTCCTCACTAAGGATTGTAATACTGAGCATGTATGCTACAAATAAAATTTATAAAAGCTCAACTGTTCTGAATTCTGAAAAATGTGGACGCAGTTGTCAAAGCATCTTAAAATCTCTCTTGAATAAAAATCTCATCAAGCACATTTGATATAATCAGTGTCTCTAAAAGAATTTAACTTAGGGTTAAAACAAAGGTAGGAAGTCTCAGAAATACTTTTTTTCAGAAATTTTTAAATCTGTATGAAATTACATAATGGTGAGAGCTCTTCACAAACATAACCATGACGTTACCGTGGAGATTAACACAACCAGCAAAGGTTGGAAAATGTAAGCACAGTGTGGAGGCTGCCTGCCCAACCTTTCAATAATATTCAGGCTTTGCAAGCAAAGCAAATCCCAAATTCAAGCCATAGAACTGGCACCACTGCTGCACTATTTTTTAATGTGAAATGCAGTTAGTTGTTTCACTATGCCTAGAGTATCTAATGAATTAAAATGAATCTAATCTTTTGTCTTACTATTTGTACAGAGAGGAAATACCCCTCACTAGGTGATGTTTTTCATTGTCAGAACAGCTGCGCTCCCTTCTGAACTGAAGGGGTAAAATTTACCAGAATGTTTCAGTTCAGGATCTACTACACCGTTTTTTTTTACCACAGAGAGCAATGCATCCTTTTCTCTCCCTTCCACTCCTCTCACTGTTGTGTAAGACAGAGTGATTCAGCTCTTGAGAAATGACTAATGTGCAGGAGTAGTATTTTGGGATTTTTTCTTAAGGCATCAGATATACTGTCATCATCACTATAAAGCCCACAATATTTATTCTGTCTTGTTTGTGCTAGAGGAATTTCACGTGATAGAAATTCTCTTGTCTGCGAGTGCTATTAGACTAATCCATAACAGTATTTATTGAGTGCAACTGTTAGGAGTAAGTGAAGGGTCTTTTTAGTTAGAGGAAATATCATAGGTTTGTTCTGCTGCATTTCACAGCACATGGAGAAGAGTTTTTGAAAGTCATGATGGAAAATCATCTTTATACATTGTTTCTACTGGTGTATACATCATGAGTGGAAAGCAAACCTTTTCCATTAGTACTGTTATAGTCCATATATTAGGAATATCCTTAGCTTTATATCTCTACATATCTGGAATATGTATATCTAAAAGAGAAGCAGTTGTTTTGAAATCAATATTTATACAGTTACGTTTTTTTTCCGTGAGCTGAGTAGTTTGTCTTCTAGTAACTCACCTAGAGATTCCAAAATATCCTTTATATCTGTTATCAGGAAATCCAATTTGTAATTTTCTTTGTGCGAAGGAGCATCTGTTTCTCCATAACCTCTCAAATCCAGGGCCACCACTCGATATTCACTTTTAAATTCCCGCAGTTGATGGCGCCAAGAGTACCTAACAAAGGGAAAAAAAGTTGGAGTTATAAGGTCAAGCAGTATGATACTAAAATGCAGTCAATGGTTTTGCTCCCAAATAGTTGAGGATACATTAACATGGCTTTGTTTGCAATTAGGTTCTTTTTGCTTTCTATGGTATGTTGCTTATCCCTTGTAGCCATGGCAATTCTGTGCTCCCTTTTTGAATTCTACAGTAAGGAAATGCAGCTGCCGAAGAGGCAGCATGGCCAGAGCCTGGATATTTTAACAGTTCTTGGAGCCTGGCATGATCCCTTTGCTGTAAAGGAAGCAGGCATAAAACAGAGCACACACTGGAGTATTCTGTCTTATCCTTGTAACCATTCCATCATCAAAAAAGTAAGGTCTGAAAAGCTTTCTCTTCTCCCTTGTTCATATGCAAATTTTGATGGACTAGGGAAATATGCCTCTAGGGAAAGATTTTTTTTTTCCTTTTCAGAAAAAGAATGTCAGGCAATTCATATGCTAAATTAACCAGAGAAAGAAATACAATGAATAACAAATGAATGTGGTGAATTCCATATGATTTATATTGTGCACACTTTTGTCTGTGTCACTCTACTGCTAGAATTGTTCCAGAACAATCTGTCAGCGTGTTGGTACTCCACAAAGCATTGCATTGCTTGCATTTCTGTGGAAAAGAGTGAGAGCATCACATACTTTAAAAGACATACAAAATGAAGAAGGCAAAAGCTTGAACTATTCCTCGTTCTGCAATAGTATGTAGTGACTGGATGAGTATGTTTGTAATGCAAAAATAGCAAGAAAATGGCAAAGGTGATCCTGAAAGAACTACCTGCCTTCGAGTGTTACTCACACCAATTACATTTCAGAATAGCCAGCACCAAGAAGACTTGGTCTTAGATTATAATAAAAAGATACATGAAAAACATCATCCTTCTGGACATGGATAACACTGACTGCATGTTGCTAGGATCTAGCTTTTTCTTCTGCTCTTTTTTCAACTGTGTCCATCAGGTAGATGATACAAAGCATAAGAATCATCAGGTATCATGAGAGATGCACAGAATTCTACCTGAACTCAAACTATATCAGTTCATTGGGTATTCCACTTTTAGCTTTGCCTCCAACCTACTAGGCATTCCGAATATCGTAATATCACAGTAATATTTATTAGTTATAGAAATTTATATTCATGTAAACAGAAGTCAGAACCTTTCCATTTTAGTGCTATATGATGCAAATGCAATATTTATCAGATCTCTAGGAATTAAATTTTTAAATGCATTGTACAGTGATTTGGAAGCTGAATTTGCCATGGTAACTGTGGTAGCTATCATGTATATTTCAGTAAGAAGAAAAAAGGGCCAGAAATAAATAAATAATCTGTGTTTGTTTCAGAGCATGTCTAACTGCTATCTGCAGCAGCCCATCCGCCACCAATGTCTGACTGAACGTGTTTCATATCCAAAGAAATCTTTTTACTGTGTATGAAATATAACCAGAAGACAGTTGCTTTTCAGGCAGGAATTGGAATGCTGGTGAATGCCTTCGTTATCATAAGGCTAAATAACTGAAATTATTTTGTGACTTTTTATTCATGTTCTTTCTGAAAGGCAGCTTGTACAAAATTCAGCAGCTTACACATCCCAGCTGTCTCAACACATCATGCTCACTTTCAAATATTTTGTCTTTCCACGAAATTGATATTGATTATCAAGTTCTTATGCATCTAAAGCTCTTAATGGCTCGGGTGCATTATATTCCTAAGTGATCTTTCATCTTCAGACATTCTGAGTCACTTGGTAAGGTCATTGTTCTCTGGTTATAGTTGTCCTACTTATAACCTTGAGACATTGGAAAGCAAAGGATTTGCTGCAATTAAAAATTGTAACTGTGAGTTGCATCCATTTTTTTTCCTAGTTGAACAGTACAAATTTAACGCAGATTTAACTGTCTCTTAAATTGTGATTATTGTACTGCATGCTCTGAGAACATTTTCTATCCTTGCATTAAAATTTTGCACTGATTGAATTAACAAGCCAGCATCATATTTGTAGTGTGACTGCTTTATAAACAGTTAGCATGTGTTTTTCTTTCCAAAAATAGTAAACTGTGCTATTGGTGGTCCCAGTAACCTACATTGCAGTTTTTTAATCATTATTCCATTCCATTTGAATGGTCAGATAATATATAAACTGTCACTTAAAGCATGGCTCGCCATTCTAAATTGTAAAAGCAGCTGTCTGAATTTTGATATATACTGAATTTCAGTTGAATATATACATGAAATGCTAATTTTTGCATATTATTTCCACTGTAGTGGAAATTAGCTGTATTCTCAGCTGTCTTTCTGTGTTGGAATACACATTAAATACCCATTCTGCAAGATATGCATAATGTTTGCATTAGGTATGCATTCCCCCCGATGTAACTGACTTTTTATTTGGTGTGTACAGCTTTTAGACTTGTAATTAGCAATTTAGTATTAGGACAATATATTTATTTGAAAATTTATCTTAAAATAATAAATGTGACTCTTTACCATCATCCTCAATGCCTTTTGTATCTGCAGGATATTGCTGAGGGAAGAGAACTGCCCTCTCATTGACCTGGGTCAATTTATCATGGTATGACTTGACTGTGGCTTGAAAGATTACAGTTCCATATCTGAGTTTAGAAAGGAAAAGGATCATTGAACTTGCTGAATTACTGGCATCACCACTTCCTCTATTCACTTATTGTTTTTTATGTGGAAGTTCTGCAAGCCACACCTCCTAGTTAAACCAGGCTGCGACAGCTCAAGCGATTTGGTTTAAAAATCAGGCACATGACTGCTTTTCATTGTTATTAACTAATGTGCAGGCTTGGTTTTGATTCGTCATTCATCTTATGATGAACTAATAATAGAGCCTTTTCCCTCCAAGTAGCACTCTGAAATTAGGCTGCAAAGCAGCCTATAGAACTTGTAGTTCTCTCCCTTCCCCAGTTAAAACTCACGTATAGTGTTTTTAACAATGTGATCCATACTGCTCTTAACATACATTGGATCCTCATTTCAGCACCCCCTGCTGTAGTTCTGAAGTTCAGCTTTGTTAGTACAAATGCTATGTGTTTTCCAAAAGGGAAGTTCATTAAAAACAAGCAGTTCCTCCCCAAAGTTTGAAGAAAAGAATACATACTTGGAGAAAGAATAGAATGACAGTGCAAAAAAGACAGTTGTGTTGAGTCAGCCTGTAGGAATGTTTTATGGTTGCTGCAGTTAGAAATGTCAATAGTTTGTTCCTGACTAGGTCTTAATACTGTTAATATGCATAGGGTTACAGAACAGTTCACTCTGAGATTACTTAAGCTTTGATTATCTCTCTCGGTTATCTTAAGCAGCCTCATTTATACAAGAAAAGCATGTAGGGAGTTTTTACCAGAATTCTGGAAAGCCATGAAGCAGCAGCATGAGTGGTTTACCCCTTTCTCCAGCAGCCACATAGTGGAATCTTAATCCTGAATCCTAGAAGGAGAGAAAAAGAAGTTTGGTGTTCTTACTGCTGCATTATAACTGCTGTACTGGTATTCAAGAATAAGTAGTTTTAGACAACATTCTAAGGTACTGCCCCTGAAAACACATCAAGCTGTCAGTTCTCAAAGCTGAAGTCTTCTGTAATGCTGAGGTCAGGTACTGCTACACCCTGACAATGCTGAGCATCCCACAGCCCAGCAGCCACAGCTCCTTCCTGTACAGCCAGCTTTGACACATGCCCAGCTATGCGAGTGCGTGGCAGTTCAGCCACGAGCATGCTCAGGGTTCTGAGAGACCACCCCATGGCATGGGGATGAGGAGGTGGATGAAGATCATTATAAAAGCAAGGACCTTGCTTTCTTACAGACATAGCATGTGCTTGATGGAAAGACTTTCAGACATAATGTACTTTTAATGCACTTCTCATCTTTCACTTAGTTTCTAAGATTGAGCAACTATTTAAAACTATGAAGTTACAATCTTGCACAATAAAGCACTGCATGGATTCTTAGGAAAAACAACAACAACAACAACAAACAAACAACAAAGCAATCAAAAGTAACTAACCAAAAAGGAAGTTCTTCCTGCTTGCTTTTTTACTGTCCAAGGCTTCAGACTTACTTCAGGAGAGAAAGCCTTCATATAATCCTCTTCTTTCTACCCTGTCTATAGTCACTATTTCTGATGCATCTTTTAAACGAATGAGTCTTATCACCAACAGATAAGTTAGTGATAGCTGTCCAGAGGCTTAATACTGAAATGCCATTGAAATGAATGGATGTGTGCAAGCTTATGCTAACTCAGGGTCAAATCTGGCAGAATTTAAAACTGAAATGATGTCATCCAGGTTTACTGAATTCTTACACAGATGTGAATACAGAAGTTGGGAAGGACTTAGCTCATAAAATACAACATGCTATTTAGGAATCATTTGAAGGAAACTGCAGGAAGGAAGGCCATACTGCTCCTGAACAAATGTCGGAGCCTGAACTGTCTCTGCTATTTTAAAAAGGGAAGACAAAACTCCTGCCTTTGCTGTCGATTGAGCCCTCAAGGGTCAGAACTGTGCAGAAAGCTTTTCTTGCCCACAGTGCTTCATACTGTCTGAAATACTTCTGCACAGTGAAGTCACTAACCAGCTACAAAGCCATTAACATATATCTTGGAGTTTAAGAAGGCTCTGAAAAGGGCACATCTGTTTTCTTGTTTTTGTACTCATTGTAGATACAGGAGGGATTTTTGCTCAATTCTATCAAAAATTACACTGATACTTTTCTTTGGGGATGCCAGTGAAGTTGAAATATCTCTGTGTTTCTAGGTACTTACTGATCTCTTCCCAGTAAATTTTAGGGCCGTTACATCACCTCCACCGTTCTCCATACCATCCCTGCCTTTGATCCCTTTAACACAACAGAAGTTTCTCAGTTTTATTCCAGAGATTCTCCTCTCATTTCAGTCATCTAGCCCTCCTCCATCCTGCTTCTCTTTGTGTCCTTTAGGGATTCACCCTCAGTGTTTTTATTTAATCAATGTATTGCTTTTAAGGATATTGCTTTTACTCATGCAAATTCAATCATCTCTTGTACTGCAGCAAGTTGAATGTCACATACCCCAAACTAAGCCCATCCTCCACCAGTTCAGCTGCTCCTTTCAGTCTCCTCTTTTTTATTACTGCAACAACATGGCATCAGATATTGCCATCTTCTCTGCAACACACTTCTGTCTTTCTTTTGCTGGAACCTGCACAGATCTCTAGGATGCATGTGTCTGGGAGGTAACACATGAGCCTGCTGTTACCCAGCAGCCAGAGAGTTTCATGCTGCCTGAACCGAGCAGCAGACCGTCATCCTGGCAAGCAGTCTGCTTTGCCCCAAAGGCTCCCTTATTCCCACCATCCCCTCGCTTCCCAGCAACCCCGGCATTACTGCTTGGCGCTATGGGAGAGGCAAATACAGCGTGTGAGTGCAGCAGTGTGTGCGTGTCTCCTGGTGATGTTGGAAAAAAGCAAGAAGGCAAATTGTGAGGGACTGGGAGGCTGAACGATTTATGTTAGCTCTGTGTGGCAAAAAAAGGCTGCACAGAACCCTCAGAACAATGCTCTCAGTACTCATTCAATTAAAAATAGCGCTATGAAAATTGCAGCGCTCACCTACAGCTGCAGAAGAAACCGAGCTAAAACAACTTCTTTCCGGGCAGTTCCCGGAGGAGCAGATCGCAGGCAGAGACCCAGAGCAGTCTCTTAACAACCCTGCGGGCCGTAACCGCGCAGCCTCAGGGAAGGGGCTGAGCGCTTCACTCCGCGCTCCCCCTGCAGCTCCGCCGCGAGGCCGCGGGGCCGCACCCCACGGGCAGCGCTGCCCGGCCCGGGCTCCTCCCGCGGCGCCCCCGGAGCAGCGGCTCCTTGTGCGTGCGTGCGGCGGGGCGAGCCCGCAGGGGAACCGCCGGAGGGGAGCACGCACGGGTGCCCGTGTACAGGCATGCACCGGCGGGCGGGCGCGCACGCAACCGAGACGCGTGCACGGGAGCACGGGTGCGCACGGCGAGGCCCGCTCCCCCCGACCCCAGCCTTCACCTTGATCCGGACGTAGCAGTGGGTGCCCAGGGAGGGGTCGTTGAGGCAGGCGGGGGGGTTCTCCCGCATCACCCAGCGGAAGGTCTCGCCCGGTCGCCGGCCGATGCTCCATAGCAGCCGCAACCCGGCGATGCAGGCGCACACTCCGCAGTAGCTGTACACCAGCGCCCAGAAAAGCAGCGCCCGCGCGGCCACCATCACACGGCGGGCGGGCGGCTGGCACGCAGCACCCGGTCTCGCCATCGGGCCCCGCCGCCGCCGTCCCCGCCGGCCGAGAGGGGCTCGCAGCGCCGCCGCCGCCAGGAGCCGCCCGAGCGGAGGCACCGCTCACGGCGGCGGCGGCGCGCCCGCCCCGCGGTCCCCGAGGCCCTCGCCCCGCT